>NC_048308.1:41417803-41446277 GCF_013100865.1 Trachemys scripta elegans
TAATTCGAATTGCTAAAATCGATTTTGGCGCTACTCCGCTCGTTGGGGTGGAGTACAGAAATCGATTTAAAGGGCCCTTTACATCGAATTAAATGGCGTCGTTGTGTGGACGGTTACAGGGTTAATTCGAATTAAAGCTGATAAATCCGAATTAAAGTCGTAGTGTAGACCAGGCCTAAGGGGCAGTTTCTGGGGACTGCAAGTCCTAGCAGAGGATGAATCTTCTTGTTCTCAGCAGAATCACTAGGTAGATAACATAGCATTCTGGCACCTGTAGCGTCCCAAAATCATACCAATAAACCAAAGGAAAGACTTGCTGCAATAAGCTCCTATTATACGGAAGCTAGATGCATCCCTCCTGCTCTAGTAAATTGCCAATATGGATCCTGATGCTGCCAAATCTGAATACACCTTAAGCAGCACCATAATACGAATAGATATAGTATTAATATAGCCAACTTAAAACCACTGCATATGATTTACCGAATGATATCAGCAAACAACTATCCCTTAAATTTCAAACTATGGAATAGATTTTTACAAGATCTTTGGTCTTTTAGGTGGTACTCAATGAAGCAGCTGTTTGGTGCAGAGAAATTTAATTTACTATGTAATAAAAAACAGTACTAACATGGGGCTTTACAAACATTAATTTAACCCACATACACTAATGTTAACCAAAAGTAAGTGTTGAGCACTATTATTTTGATGGGCCTGATTGGCTACAAAAACAACATTCTTTCCAACAGGGTAGCAGTCTTAACATTTATGGAAGGAAGCTGGTATCAAAGTATGCCTTCTGTCCTTTTAGAATTAGGCAATTACAAAAATAATTCTGGTCCTCTTAAAGAGGGCCACACACTGATTATTTAAGCACAAATAAAATCATACCTAAACTAGGATTTACCAGATGTGAGACCTTTTGTTTTTCCTTTCTCAAACTTAAATCTCTGTCTTCTCCCTGAAAATTTGTTCAACTTCTACGCAGAATTAGAATAGTGACATTTAAGGGTTTTTTCTTTTTTTAGTTTACTTTTTGTATTGTCAGTTTCATTGTTGCCCCTGTATAGTCACTCAATTCCCTGTTTTGGTCGTGTGGGTCTTTCACACAACAAACAGGGAAGATTTAAAAACAAAACAAAAAACACACACCACAGGAAAACTGATTGTGAAAACACAAAAATTAGCAAAAGGAAGATAGGGTCAGAGCAGATGTAGTACCGGATATTGCTTTCTAACTAATTTTTGTTAAATTGACTTGCTTTCTCATTGACAGTGTGCTTTTAAGCATTCCTTTGATTGGTTCGCAATCACAAAGCTGCTGTTTTTTGGCTTGTGAAAAACATTAAAATAAATAATTAAAAATAAACTAGTCTAATTTTACAGTCCAATTTGGGTGAAGTTCCAGTAAAAACACAGCAGAGGTGATTAAATAAATAAGCTAGATAGTCTCTGAAATGCTAAGATTAGTAAAAGAGCAAAGTGATTTTTAGCCTGACGTATTCATTGCATGTACAACACCTAACAGAGTTTGATTGTAACTGAAATACAAATAACGTTTTCATAGAACAAGCAGCCATAACTAGTCTCTAATATACCAATATTATTATTTTAAAAGCTTTTTTTCTCCCATGATGGAAGATAAATGCAAAATCTAAATAAATGCAACTTCAAAGTTTCTAATATTAATTGCAAAGACGATCAAGAAATGCCAAGTTATGACCCCCACCACATATGCAATATTCTGTTTTGTGTTTTATATATACTGTAATATATTAATGTAAATAATATAAAGTTAAACATACTACTTAAAAGTATTTGTGGTATAATTTGGGGATAGACTAATGGTTGCTGTAGGAACCATAATTTAGAGGTTCCTCACATTTCTGCAGGTACAATTTCAAACATGACAGTGCAGTAACAGGTTTCTGTATTTAACACAGAGCCAGCTCAAGAATCAATAAAAATAGAAACATTATGGCCAGGAAGACAGCATATATTTTCATACAGTATTAGGTAAATAATCCTCCTCTCTTGAAGTCTCCCCTCTTACATGGCTTTTGATTAATTATATTTTAGATGCTCAATGTACACTGATTTACAAAAACCCTGCAGCTCCTAGCCTGATGGGCTTGTTACCATTCCTTAAGAATGACTGCACTGTTATTGTTTTGAATTCTTTGGAGATGTTCTCCCAGAATACTCTGCCATTCTTTCAGCTGCTGCCTACATTAACCCTTACCTGTAGTTCTGGAATGGACAGTAATTCTTCCCAAACTTGCTCTATGTTTTGCATATTATCTACATCAGCGACAGGAGATTGAAGGATTGATGATTCAGGTGGCTGAGTCTGATTAGAAGTAATGAAGATTGGGTCGCTATCTATATGAGCAGGTACCAGCACTTGAAATGCAGCCGAAGAAACCTGGAATTTTATAAATATACATAACTCTGTAAGGCATCAAGCAAAAGCCATTCTTGGTGCTCTCTGTATTATACCCATATAACAGATCCATACGTGTCCCCTTGAAAGAGTATTAGATAAATATAAATCACTATATTTTGCCTAACATATAGTACAATAATGTGAAAATATCCCATTAAGACTCATCATAATAATAGAAATAAAAAAAACTGCAAATAAGTTGTGCAACAGATGTTATCATTCCCTCCCCCCCTAAAAAAACCACAACCAACCACAACTATACTAAGCGTTAGGTTGATATTTTACCTCATTATCTACAAATGAGAATGTTTCTGCCAAAAGCTGCATGCAGTCATCAAAGGACAAGGCATCTGCTTCTGGTTTTGAAATATCTGTAGTCTACGTAGGAAAAGATATGGGAAAAAATGTATTAGTTTATTTTTGGATGACTGTGAAGGTTTCTCCCTTACAAATACAAACTAAGTTTAGGTAACCAGCAGTTTTATCATCTTATTCACAAGAAGGAGAAATGAAGACACATATACATATCAGCATAAAAGAAAAATGACTGTTTTTTACCTTTGAAAAATTGGTTGGCATGCCTGTGTTGTCTGACTCAATGTGCTGGGCAGGCTGAATGGGAATAAATTCACCTGTTTCTTCATCCAGCTGCAGCTGAGCCAGTAAAGCTTTTTCTTGCTCTTTTTGGAGCTGTTCTTGTCTCTCCTTTTCAAGTTTCTTCTGCTTTTCGAGTTCATACTCCTTCTGTCTTTGACTAAAATCAAAAACTTCACGTCTTGCCCCAAGGTCTATATCTTGCCTCCAAAGAATGTCAATCAAGTTCATGTCCTGTGGGTAGGAAAGAAGATAATTTTTAAAAGACAACCTCCTCTACAGCAAAATTGGTTTAAAATGATAAAGCATAGTAATTCTGTACTAAACAGTTAAACTTGTGTAACTGTCTGAGGTTTTCAGGCCTACCAAATCACCTAAGCAATATGTACGTTTACTTCTAATTCCAACCATAGATTTTGTTTTTTCCTAAAACAGCTCCCAGTTTTATATACAAAATGTGAATAGGCTAGTTTCTCATTGTGGCAAACACATGTGCGTGCATGCGCACGCGCGCACACATACACACACACACACAAAATGTTTCCTCAAAGCGCATCAACACATTACAGTTGGTTATTGTAATGAATACAGTTTGCAAGATGTGGTCATTTGTCAGCCAGCCAAAAGGGTATAGATAGAGGAAGAATTAAGAGACAAGTGACTTAATATCAGCTGGGTGATTTCTTTCTGTATGTATTGCATAAAATTTCAAAGTTGATTAAACATACACCTCTACCCCGATATAATGCAACCCGATATAACACGAATTCGAATATAACATGGTAAAGCAGTGTTCGGGGGAGGGGGGGGGCGGGGCTGCGCACTCCGGCAGATCAAAGCAAGTTCGATATAACGCGGTTTCACCTATAACGCGGTAAGATTTTTTAGCTCCCGAGGACAGTGTTATATCGGGGTAGAGGTGTATATTGTAAGATGTCGAGTAATGACAATTAACCACTATCTATATATTGTAAAATATAAAAGTTAAAAAAAGCATTCTGTTATTTCATGCTATTAAAAATGAAAATTCATTAGAGGCTACAGAATTTCAAAGTCACCAATCTTACTACCATTGTACCTGGAGGAATTTGCACTAAACAAACACACAATTATTAACAATTATTACAGATTTGTAGTTTAAAGGTTACACCAGGTCAACCATATCAAAAGTGTTCCAGAGCTGGATTAGCACAGTTTGTATAAATTAACAAGTGCCAAATCTGACAATTGTGGTTCTGGCTCATCACTTAATAGAGAGAGCTTATAAAGAGGCAATTACCTTTGAAGTCAGATATCCCCATACATATTTAATTTGGAAAGTGCAACTCTATGTCGTCTCAGGATATAACTAAATTAAGTTCCACCATTGAGAAAATGCCACTTGATCAATGAATTTTGTTTGGTTATATAACTTTCCTTTTTTAGTTAATGAAAATTATATCACTATGCATTTTCTAGTGTTCAAATATTCACAATTTTTAGAGGCTGAAATTTTGGGTATATTTTAGTGTGAACAAAATCAAACATCCCAAGAGATCATCAACCAAGAAATTAACGGAGATGATGGAACATAGTTTATGGACATATAGTGCTAATATCTGTGATATAATAAGACTAATTTATGAATGGAATAGATAAGACAACGGTGTGTTTCAGGAAAAAAATTTAAAACTACACTTCAATAGTAGACACATGCAAACTCACTGCTTAGTCCTGAGCATTTGCATCAAGTTAGTACAACAGTAATATTACACCAGCATTCGTTTAATTAAATCAAAATTGTACCAGTTCAGATAGCAATCCCAGACTTGGGATAATTTACCTTGCCAAAATAGTAAATCAATAACTTTCTCTTATCTTTATAAACTAGCTTCAACTAGGGCACAAGTTTAAGGCCAAAATTTTAATAAGAGTCCATTTTGAAACACAGATAAGTTAAATAATCTTTGCTTTTTTCACTGAAATCTTCTCTGTACCATTAGTAGCAATACTTAGAGTTAGAATGAATTAGGATTTCTACCGATTATTAAGGAACTGATTATTTTTAATTAATTGGTATATTTAGAATACCTGCTTGTAATACAGAATATGCATTATTACCTATTTACATACATTACATATATATTTGATATACCTAACTGTAAAAGCAGAATTTAGTCTCTATGGCCAGCAATGAAGAAGCTGAAATTATTACAGTGGCTGTCCAAGACGATGGTTTGGTCTCTCCAGATTGGCAGGGTAAACTGAACTAATTAAATTGTGCAGTAACTGAAGATATTGTAATATGGTATGGCTTCATTAAGGGCCAGTTGTTTACCAGCTGCTCATCCTCTTTTCTTGTCACAGATTTCAAACTCCTTTTTAGTGTCAGAGCATTTGCAGTATGTTTTGGATAAACCTGAAGGATCTGTATTGTAGGGCACGTTTCTGAATTATTGATTTACAAGGCACTATGAGAGATTGTGACTCAAAACATTTTTCATATGATGTGTGGGAATGAGAAATCAACAGAGCTCTATTTCTCCCTGGTCTCCAACAGAGTAGGCCACTGGAATTACAGAAGTGTTAATCAGTTTCAGTTTAAATTTCAACAACAAAACTGATCAGAAAAAGAATGTGGGAGGTACACCTTGTTCTCTTTAGAGGAGAAACCCATAGCTTTAATATGAAAATGCATCTCCTAAAGTAGTGGTTTTCAACCTTTCTTCATTTGTGGACCCCTAAAACATTTCAAATAGAGGTGTGGACCCCTTTAGAAATTCAACCTGCGGTCCACGGTCCCCTACTATAGAAGTCTTAGACTGAAAACTGACTGAACAGCATTTAACTATAAATGTTGCACATGCTTGGCACAGCATGAGAAAGGGCGCTAAACTGTGGTTTTATATGCTAACATCACCAATTTCGGGTTCGGACCTGTAGGTGGGGGTATTCATAGTTTTGATTGATCAGAAAAACAGAATGCCTTTTCTGAGATCTGAACATTTATTTTCATAGTCACCTTTCATGACCCCTTAGACATAGTCTGCAGACCCCCAGGGGTCCACGGATAACAAGTTGAAAAACACTGTCCTAAAGCCATCAGCAATACCACTTCAGGCTGTGGGCTTCTAATCTCAAAATAAACAGTGCTGATCTGGATCAGTACCTGGGTGGGAGACCTCCAAATAAACTCCAGCTGCTCAAAGCAGCAGCTTAGGCATCTCAGTAAGCAATCTTCTTCTGAATCATTTAGAAGGAATGCACTATCATAATAATAGCGGTCCAGTGCTGCTGTCTTTTGGACAAGCAAATCAGAGTGCTGACCATCTGAGGTCACTAAACATCTCCCCCTTTTCAGAAGAGGGTGATTAGTCCCAGTGTCCTGACTGCATTCCAGAAGTGTTAGTTACACTCTGCACATCTGAATTCTCTCTATCTAAAACTGTTGTGCAGTATTGCTATATTTTGTTACACAGTTGCTGTGTTCCCCTGTGACTGCTTTTTCTCCCAGAGATACTTTACTTATACAAGCTGCACATATCCTAAAAAGTGCTTGAGGTGTTTCAATAGACAAAATTAATTCTATGTAGTCTGTAAAAGAGAAGGGCTTTGGAGTTCACTGGAATGAAAGGTGCTATAAAACTTAAATAATTATCCTTTTTAACACTAGTAAAAATTCAAGCAAATTCTGTTCATGGGGGAGGGTCATGTTCTACTCAAGGTATTTTAGATGTCAAAATTTGACTAGCAAGATATTTAAATGAAGACTACCTTTTAAATATACTATATATATTTTAACATTGTAAACCAATAACTTGAGTATTATTGCCATTAACAAAATGTACAGAAGTTTGGGCATTATTCCTAAGCATTAGGTCAAAATATAGGAAACCCTTAACAGTCTACTCTAAAGTGGTTTGATTAAAGCTATTTTAATATATGTATCTGACCCTTAAGAGTTATTTTCTAACTAACATATATTTTCTACAAACTTGTGTGTGTGATATGATAAGCCAGAGGAAGTGCTGATAGGAACAGCAGGTGCACACTAATGTCCAAACTAAATTAAATGCATTAAGAATTCCATATCAGATTTATAAATGGTACATGTACACACATGTCACTGCTGCTTTTCAGAGCCCTGCTTACCACATCCTTAATACAGAAGGCATTTACTGTAAGGGCTCTAGTGGTGCACCATGTGACTTACTTCACAAGTGGCTGTTTATTTCCTCTGATATGATGCAAGAGCTTACACAACTGAGGAGAGAACAATTGTTTGGGCAAAAGCTAAAAAGATGAATGCCGAAGGAAGAAGCTGGACCATCTCAGTATTAGGAAAATAATCTTATCCGAACTAGTTTTTCCATCAGGGATATTTTCCTCTAGTTTAGGCTAATAATTCAATCCTGCTTTAATTGAAGTAAAGGGCAAAACTCCCACTGATTTTAAGGGTGCAGGATTAGGTCTTTAAAACAAAACAAAAAAAATTTCCACACCTCAAAAAATATGTTTTAATGGAAAATGCAAAGCATTAGGTTATTCAATGTGTACGTCACATCCCTCGGTATCATAGTCCAACTATTTTGTGTTTCAAATGGAGCTGTGTGTGCACAGTGCCTTTGAAAATTAGGCGAACAATGATTTTGGAGGCTTTTCCTTTACCTATCTATAAATGGAGGAAGAACCACCTTTCCAATCAGATATGGATCTGCTTTTCTCTTCCATGGTCCATGCAGTAAATGTTGCCTTCTGCTCAGTGTTTGCTTTTTTATTCATTTAGTAATATGCTCTTCCAGAGTCTTTTCCAAACCACACTGCTAACTTATACAGCTTTGGACTTGTAAAGGCAGTTTTAATAAGATAAGCATAAATGTTAAACAGTTCACATTAAGCCACCATCTGGCCCCCAGTGGAAATTTTCATGTTTTAGATTTACATATCAGCATTTGCCATCTGGGTAGTCTGTTGTACATTTTATGTGAAACTCTGGATTGCAAAGTTGGACTATAAACTCTTATTGCTCTTAAGCAAACATATTTGCAGAAGGGTAAACAAAGGAGAGGGATTCTAATTTTTTATATATATATATATATATATATAATGTTGTATTGTTATTTTCATGGACTGGTAGGTTTGTGTGGTTAAAACAGTAATTTTAAAAACTGCTCATTGTGTTGGATTTGGGGTTTTTAATTCAATTTTTGGAGCACAAGACATTTCCAGGTAGAGATGATAAAATTGAAACATCTGATGGCATAAGTGGGGGGAGGGATAGCTCAGTGGTTTGAGCATTGGCCTGCTAAACCCAGGGTTGTGAGTTCAATCCTTGAGGGGGCCACTTGGGAATCTGGGGCAAAATCAGTACTTGGTCCTGCTAGTGAAGGCAGGGGGCTGGACTCGATGACCTTTCAAGGTCCCTTCCAGTTCTAGGAGATGGGATATCTCCATTATAAAAAATAAAGTGTCACCCTGGAAAACAATCCACCATCCCAAATGGAATTTTCACAAACCATTGTTATCTAATCCCTTCTGACAGGGCACATTAATGCTGTTTTTTTAAGCAGAGTCACATCCTTTGTCACAAAGAACCCTACATAAATTGGGACAGCTTTACCAATAGAGATCCCAAATGGAATGTGAATAGAAACAATATAGCAAAGAATGATGGGATGTCACATGTGAAAAAAATGTCAAGATAAAATTTCACACACACACACACACACACACACACACACACACAGGTTGGAGCAACAGATGCAGGGAGGGTTTACAGAGGCTATGAACTCAGCAGAGGGAAGGGAGCCCTAGCTTTAGACAACATTCAAATAAGGGGAGAGAACTGCTGCTCCCTTCAACAGGAGAGGGATGGGCAAAGCAGCTCAGGCGAGGAGTGGATAGGGAGCATCTAGAGCTGCAGCTGCGATCACAAGAGAGGAAGGGAAGTGAGGAACAGAGCAGCTTCGGAGTTACTACTCCGCCTACTAGGCAGAAGAAGAGCACAGGGCCAAGTGCAAGAGAAGGAGTTGGAAGCTTTTTGCTCATTCAGAAAAGGGGAACAGAGGAGCAACAATAGCAATGGCTGAGCCCCACTCCTTTTTGCCGGACAGGACTGATTTGTTTGGGCAGCGTGGGAACCACCTTGTCAAGTCTTATGATTTTATCACAAGATTCAATATTTGGTTGTTTGGTTTTATTTTTAAATACTTAGACCCTGGAATCTTATGATTAGGAGAAATTCTCATCTTTTGTTAAAAATACATTTCTAGCCCTCATGGTTGCAGAGAAAAGCTTGAAAACATGACCCCAGAGAACCCCCAAAGGCCCAGAAAGCAGATAAAACAAGAAAATGTTACATTCATTTTTAAAAAGTCTTGATTTTTAAGACCATCTCATAATTTTTGGGAGCCTGACTCATGATTTTTAAACATTTGGGGTTGGCAATAGTGGAGGTGGGGGGAAAAGAGGATTGTTTGGTGGTGGTGTAAAAATGACACAAAGATTTAATTGGGCACAAGAATTGACTGGGAGAGCAGAAGTAATTTATTTTGGAAGAATGAAGAGGCGGCAGTGTCAATGAAACCCGGATGGATTTGGGGACCTGGCTAGGGTGACCAGATGTCCCAATATTTAGGTGTTTGTCCCACGTCCCAACCAATCTTTGGTAGGGACGCAATTCTTCCCAATATTTCGCTCCGCGGGCAGCGCTCGGTTTTTTTTTTTTTTTGCTCTGCTGGTGGACCCACCCCCCCCCATGTGTCCCAATATTTTCTTCCTCTCATCTGGTCACCCTAGACCTGGCAGTTCAAGTAATCTGATTCCAGACCACATGAAGAACAAGTAGAGCAAGCTGTGCCTCATGAACAGTAGGAAGGCCAAACCCCGCCCTAGCCCAGCCATTATGGACCTGGCTGCTGGCCCATATTGTAAGCCAAGACATAACACTGGGTAAGTGGGGATATTGGTGTGGGTTGGGAGGTCAGAGGCCTCTCCTCTCTGTCTTTCGTACTTGCCTTAATGACCCAATTACTTAATATATTTTGACTGAGGATGAGTCAACACCCTTTGACCATTGCCTGCATAGGCTTCTGGATCACCTTTTATTTCTTCTGGACTCCATTGTGCCTGTCACTGCCATTACATCCTCTCAAAAAATAACATTAAGGGTGGGGGTTGAAATATTACATGAGAGGGGTCCCCCACTGTGCCTGAACCACCCCTGGCTTTACAGAAAGGCTGTTCCTCTTTATCTATTAGGTAAATTCCATTCTCTGTCCAGGTGGCTATTCCTGCTGCACATATTGGCCATAGGTCCCAACATACTTCATCCCCAGTTTAGAGAACTGAGATAGGCTCATCCCTTCACATTTCAATGTTTGTTTAGAAACAAACTGAAGTTAGACATTGGGAAATGTTTTATTCCACAGTTTGTCAATTTACCACACAGTTATCTAGACATGTATTTTAGCTTATGCCAGCTAAAACAGTTAATCTGATTAACTGAATCTAGAACCTCCCAGATATCATGCACCTGTGAATGTAGACTCATACTGTTTGTCCAAGTATAATCACTATATTCAACACACTGTAGCTCTTGTTATACACCAGTATGCTCTAATATAAATATACAGTTACCAGTATGCTCTGTTATAAACACAAAGTTATCTTGTCTGGATTGCCTAGTGTTAAATAAAAGTTGCTAGGAATGTTATCTTGGGCTATTCTAAATATGCATTGGAGGAGAAAGACATATTGATTAGTTGATTTTATCCTTTGGATGAAATACTCCACTAAAATCCTCTCTATCAACACCATTACTCCAGTGGTGAATGATTAATATATTTTGTCTGCAATTAATCTTCCTGGAACAATTTCAATTCATTCAAGGTGTGAGTGGGAGAACTGTACTCACTTGCTCCTCACAATTTGATACTCTTCCCCAACAACATACATTAGTATATAATAGTCTCTATCATGCCCAACAATACCGAGGGATCCTCATAAGTTTCCATATTTACAGGACAACGAAAGCACTAGAAACAAGCAACATTTCACACAGACCCCAAAAGGAGGTAGGGCAGTGTGATGGACAGGGTTAAGGAGAGCTGGAGAACTCACTTAGTGCTTCTGAATGATGAGCTAAAATCAATTTAGGATGAGACGCAGCTGGGGAGGAGCTGGACAGCTACTATAAAGGAGGGGCTTCAGGAAGCCTGGCGGACAATAGACCGTGGGATCCTCTCTTCAAAAGAAGCTCTGGCAAAAAAAGGTCAGGAAAGACATGGAGCAGGCCCCAGTGATGAGCCATGATTAAATGATCTGACTTCCTGAGAGAGCCCAGGAGGTATTCAAGAGAGCAATGGAAGGTCAAGCACAGGAATGCAGAATTTGGTGTAACTTTGTATCTTCACGTGGGATTTTTTAGAGAGGACTCCAGAGGGATCCCTCCAACCTCCTGATCTGAAACAGAGGTGAATGTAGAGAGGCTGTGGATTCTGGTACACAGTGGCTTGAAGAAGCTGTGGAGAAAGGCCTGCTGACAGGCTGAGGTGGAAAGAAGCCCAGGGAGATAGCAAGGGGTGGGTCTAAATAGAGCAGGCAAGGTCTGTCACTACAACATTCTTGGGTTGGAACCCAGAGAAGAGGAAGAACCTGGGTTTCCCTAGCTGCCACCAGAGAACGTGGCATGAAAACCCCTGATATAAGGGGATAAATTCTTGTGAAAGTCCTGAAATTAGTTTAAGTACCATAGGGTCTGCAGTTGGGAGCCTAAGGCATGAAAGGTCCTGGGATTGGTGGGATTTCGTTGCTCCACAGGGGGAGAGACTTTAAAGTGATCTGGCTGGAGGGCCAAGGCCTTAAAACTTAGTTGACCTAGCTACATCACTCAGGGTCATGAAAAATTTCATACCTTGTACAACGTAGTTAGGTGAGGCTGCACACAGCCCTGACACAGCGCAAGGACTGGCCTTGCCCCTCAATGCCAGATGCACCAAGTGTGGGTAGGCAGGCTCAGGAAGGCAGTATCCAAGTGTGGAGGGCTTAGTGCGGGGATCCAGGCGTCGGTTGAGAGGATTCTGTGTGGGGCAATCTGGGTGCAGGCGGCTCAGTGGGAGGATCTGGATGCATATGGATGCAATAGTTTTGGGTACAACAGTAATGGGATTCTGCAGGGGGTGAAGGTGGTTGGGGCGAAGCAGGGAGCCTGGGTTTGGGGGGGAATAAAGCTTGGAAGGGGGGGGGTCTGGATGTGGGATCCAGATGCTGTGCAAGTGGGGCTCAGTGAGGTGAGGATCCAGGTGCAGCTTGTTGGGGCTTGGTGGGGTGGGAATCCGGGGTGTGGGTGGTTCGTTGGGGTGGCTGAGGTGAAAGGGGAGTAGGGCTCATTGGGGGATGCAGGGGGTGAGGCTCAATGGGAGTGTCTGGGTAGGAGGGTGTCTGGACACATGGGGGTTAGGCAGATGGGGGAGCAGCTCTCTGTACAGGGATCCCTCCCCTTGCAGCTGAAGAGCGATGGGTACAGGAAGTGGCGGGGGGTTGGGGGGGGGGAGAAGAGAGAATCTGCAGCTTCCTGCAGCTAGGAGAGAAATCTGGGGGTAGGTCTGATGTGGCCCTGCATGCCATGCAGGGGAAGAGGAAGCCCCCGTCCTCCCCAGCCCAGCCAGGACTAGTAGCTGAGCCCGGTGCAGGGTAGGAGCCACCAATGGGGTCTTCCCCAGTCCTGTCCCCTACCCAGCAGTGATTTACCTCTCTGCCAGCTGCCCTGGGCACCCAAAACATATTGCTGGGGAGGGTTGCATGACTGCTCTTGTGGCTTTCCTTTGCTTCACCGTCAGAAAGTCATTTTTCTCTGGGGAAGCAAAGAAATCTGTGGGGATATACATTTTGCGCATGTGTAGTGGCACAGGATTCCCTCAGGAGTAGTAGATGCAGCTAAGTCAATGGAGGAATTCTTCCCCCAACCTAGCTACTGTCTTGAGGAGATGGATTTACCAGTGATAGAAAAACCTCTTCTGGCGCTGTAGAGCAGTGGGGGCTGGAGCAGCTGTTGGCAAGAGAAGAGCCTGCTATGCCATGCCCAGCCACAAGGTGGCTGTCATTCTACTTATAGGTATCCCCAAAAAACTTGAAGAATGTAAAATGTGTAAGACTGACCACAAAGAATAGCTATTCTAGGATGATAAAGCAATTGATGTGCAGGTCCAGTTTCATTCTTGCATTAACAGCTGCAGACACCTAATGCCAACCACAAGACAGGACCACAGTCGGTAAGCAATACCATCCCCACCACATAAAAGTTGAGAGGGAAGGAAAGAAAGAGACAAAAAGGGCACTTCCCTTCTCCTCTTTCTCACTGATATATTTTATACACAGAACCACATCGTAGTCACCATCCTTCTTGTGTGCAAAATAGACACAAATTCCCATCTCATTGTTACGCCTTACATTGCTTGAATGCCCGGAGCGGAGTATATTGCCTCATTAGCACTCCCTGCAGGTAAGTAGTGTAATTATATGATTGGCATTCTTTGCTAAGGCTGTTCAGAACACCAAGGATTAGATCCACAGCCGGATTTAGGCACTTAATTGCCACTTTAAGCGCCAATGTCCAAAATTCAGATCCCCAACACACCCGCCAGCTGCTGCCTACTTACATTTCCACTGATAGTTACCTAGGTACCTAAAAATCTGCAATGTGCACAGCCACCTAAGTTCTGATACCCATCCATTGTATAAGTGCCTAATTTGGGCTGTGGATTCCATTAGGAGGCAGGGCACCTTAAGTTAGGCATTATAACACTGAGCCTAAGTGCTCTTTGTGGATCTGCCCCAAGTCACCAGGTTGGCTTGTGAATATTATTTCTGGACGCTGACATTTTACTCAGCGTTGCATACTAGTTTAAAAGGTTTATTTCTCATACCAATTGTTGCACTCCTCGAGAACCATCCAAGAATTAAACACAGTTGGTGTGGCTAATGGATACATGTAGGGAATTTTGAGTTTCTCTAGATTTTTCTAGGAGATTCTTTGGCATTTTGCTATATAATGTTTCTTATCAAACACATTCTAAATATGTCTTCATTTAAAAACTACTACTAAATACAAATTCATAAGCTTATGGACTTCTCTTTTACCCAGTCCTACCATATAGTATGGAATTTCAAAGGGCCAACCAAAGTGACAGTTCCTAGAATTATCTTCCTACAACTCCTTCTAATCAATCCAGAGGGGAAAAAAAACATCAGCTCCTCTCATTTCTGTGCCTTGAAGGATGCTGACATGCTTATGCTTTACTAGTAGAATAAACAGTGATTGCAAGTATCTGATTTTTCAAAGGTCAGTCCTAGCATTCATTGCCATAATTGTGTCATATATTACCTCTGTTGTCAACTTCCCCATTTCTACCCTTTAACTGCTAGGCCAAAGGAAGCCATTAGGAATCTTGATTTAGTTTGAGAGTAAAAGCTGACTTCCCCCCCCTTGAACAAATCCAGGTTAAGCATCCAAATCCTGGCTGGTCACCACTGTCTCCCAGATTCTTGAAAATGCAGTCTTAAATCACTTGAAGTCCCAGGTTGATTGCTAGGCTATCAGTAACCAAATCATATACAGTTCTACACATTTTCACTTCCTTAGAGTTCCAGTGTAATGCTGGAGATGGTGATCATACTTTGTCTTTTAATCTTAATTATATTGTTTATACAGGTTAATCTGAGATCCACCCACTATGCACAAAAATGATTCATATCCCCTTGACTAGTCCAAAAAACTTCTCTGGTCTGTTTTCATAAAAGAATTTGGCCTTGTCCACAATCCTCCTACTGTAGCTGCATCTTATATTGGCATATAAGTGCTTCTGCCTTAAGCTATACTAGCAAAAGTGCTTTTATGCCAGTATAAGTGTATATGCACAAGGGCTTATACCAGCATAGCTATGTCGGTATAAATTTTAAATCTAGACCAGGCCTTAGTGAATTAACATTATTTCCAAACAATATCAACACACTGAGTCCAGCCTCCCTTTGGTCAAACATAGATCTTTGGTCAAATTACAAACAAACAAACAAACAAACAAACACACTTAACGTTCAAATAAGTTTTTAAAATGTAAGCCAAATTCAGAATCCCTCTCTCAGCTGAACAAATACAGAGTCTTGTTATTTCTATACTGTGTGTTTTATTGGCAGTATTACACCATGATTCTGTCAACTAGCTAATAGAACTAGTGTATCTAGAGTTACAATAGATTACACTGGGTGCCTAAGGAAATTGGGTGGGTCAGGCAAAAGGATCTGTTAAGGAGTGGGTTGGGCTTATTAGTTTTTACATGTTTGGTACAGCAACAAAAACCTGCACTGCTGCAACAGCAAGTGGATTGAGCGGTTCTGTTGTGGCTCACTTTTGTAACTGCTATCTAATCACTATATACAGTACACAGCTCCATTTTGAAAGGTGTTTGAATAGCAGCCATCTCAGTGGGAGACCTACTGTACTTCAGGAAAGTGAGTATTAATGCAGTTTTCTTTCAAGTTAACTCAGTACAAACCTACATCATACTAAATTCAATAAATGCCAACTTTATTTACATCCTTAGGTACATAAAAAACAGACATACACCATAAAACACACATTTTAATTCACCAGCATCTAAAGAATTGCTGCCATCTCAACCATAGCTACACAGAAGCATTTGTTTGTATGTCAATCCATTTGAGACACTGAATCTACATTACTTGGAAAATAATTACCTGGTAAATGATGTCTTCAAACTATCCTTCTATACCTAGCCAGGCGTGTACTATGTGTCAACACTGCCACAAGCTATTGATTGATTTATGTAGGAGGGTTTTTATGATAATGGTGTAGTCATCTGGGAAGCATGATCCAGCCAGTTTACAGAACACTTTTCATCCTTCTAGATTTGATTTACTGGATGTAAGATGGATGAACATATAACCAGATAAAGAACCTAATGAAGTGCAAAGAACTGGCTATTTGTTACATTGTGGTTTCACCAGGATTATCCAAATTTTGGATAAGCCTGTTTTGACCCAAACATAAGAACACATCTGTCCTTACAGAGAGTCTAAATAAATATATGAAAAAAATTCAGTCTCAATAAACACCCATCTAGTATAAAATTACTACTTATATTATTTGAGCCTCAATTTAGTCCCTCTCCAGTGATAGTTGTCCATGTTAGAGAGAGACAGTAGATGGTTGCTACATTTATAGTGGGGAGTTCTAGTAGTAAAAGCAGAATCTATCACCAGGCTGTCTCTCATCCCTTGTTGTTTGTACCATAAAACTAGTAGCAGCTCTGGGACTGCTCTACTCCCTGCCTCCTCAAAAAAAAGGGGCAGAGGTACTGAATGAGTCAGGCTCCACAGAGCTATGCTGGCCAAAACAAAATGGTTGGCAAATATGAATAAGATTATATCATTACATCTTTCTTACCCCCCCAAGATGTAGATCTGTTCCATTTACAACAAGATGTTTTACAAATACTCATTGCTGAAATAAACTGTTCAAAAAGGTAAGGAAATCATGAGACTTTAAACCCAAGGTCACTCAATGCAATGTCTGTTAAACATTTATTAGTTTTATGTAATAACTGCATCTGTTATCTTAGCAGAAACTGATTGCTCGTACATTTACAATCCACATATTTATACAATAAATATATTAAAGGTGACCAGCAGCTTTGTTTTAAGGTACAACCTTAAAATCAAATGCTGGCTGAGTGCCTCAAACAAAGAATGTAAGAGGGCATTTCTGCACACTTCAAACATTTTCTAGGGCTACAACATGTTATCTCCCACAACTGCTGACTACAGTTCGATAAGATGCTCCAATGTGCATTCAGTAAGAGAGGTCATATTCAGTGTTGAACTAGCATAGTGAATACAGGTTGCCTGTAGGATTAAGAAAGTCTAGTTCTTCCCCAAACCAGTATGTGTAGCTTTGTAAGTTTTCAGTGTTATTCTGTATGCTATAGGACAGAGATGACAAGTCTTTTTTTGCTCTCGAGTGAAAGAATGGCACTTGAAAATAAAACCAGTTTTTGTCGTAGCTCAGAACCACAGTCCATTTTATACAGCCTTTCCCCTCTACCTCTTATCACAACAACTGTCTTTGGTTGAAGAAAGTTAGATGGAATTCCTTTGGGAATTCATCAATACCACCCATAGCTCAGCTAAAGAAGTCTTTATTTCCCTACAAGGGTCAAGCTCTCTGTCATCACAGCAGTGTCAGCTCAGTGAAAAAATAGGCTAGGCTGGTAAATCAAGCAAGTAAAAGAAAGTTATCCCCAGATACAGCACCGTTGGCTTGTTCTCCTCCCTCCTTTCCTTGCTCTGTCCACCTCTTTCCTACTCTGTTGTTCACCTGATTGATCTTACGTCTGCCGCCTCACCCTGTGTGTGCTATGTTATACAGGTGGGGGTGTGAGATAACCCATGTGGGCTGCCACCTCAGGACGACTCTCGTGGTGTTGTTAAGGTTGACACCACTGTTAGAACAGAGTGAAAGAGAACTTTACAAAAAAGCACTTTGGGGGCATAAAAAGAACAAAACAAAACAAAACATACTTATCCGGTTTCCTCGGTAGAAAGCCTGCATTCCTTGAAAGGTATGGCAACGTTACCAACAGCAACAACACAGTGAATGCTGGGCATATTATTCAAGAGCTGAAGGATGACAATTTACTGATTTACAAAACAGAAGAAGCACAATTATCCTGAATATCTGCTGACGAATTATGGTTTGTGTACTGAATGTTCCAAGTCAACAAAATAACTTTTTATTTATTTACTAGATCACTTCTATAAGTACTTGCAATAGAAGATACTATGGAAGAAAGCAGAGATTTAACTTCTTCTCGTCTAAAATTAGAAGCAACTTGTTAGGCAAAAGGACAGGATTATAACATGTAGGTCATGGCTTCAGGAAAATACAGTAGAAGGAGGATCCCAAATTCTAATTCTGGCTGTATCATTTTGTCCCCTTGGGCAAGTTACTTGACCTCCTTGTGCCAGATTAAACAATAGGAAAATTAGATTAAAAATAAAGTGGTCACTAAAAATATGAGCTAAAATATTCTGGGCAACACAGTGAATTCACATTATAAAGATTAGTAATCTTTTAAATATATTTTAAAATAAATCTCAGCTAGATTCTAATATTAAAGTATGGTCATGTCATAAGGATTTTGTAATATTCAGCCACAACACACAATTTATTAAAAGCTTATTTTTCAGCGTATCATATCTATTTGCATTTACAATAATGCTATGTTTCTGATGTAAACAGTACAGAGATAGTCCAGATCATTCTGTAAGATCTTTAGAGATTCCTACCAACAACTTAATTACTTAAATGGCTGCCATTTTTCTTTTTACCAGCATATTAAATATAGAGGGTTATCTATAGATATCCAGAAGAGCTAAAAGGTGAGCAACGATTCCCCAGTGTGGACTGGAAAGGCCAAGTTCCTAATGCAGCAGATGGAAAGGGGCCAGAACGTCATCTGGCATACATCTGTGTAGTTCCAATGAATTCAGTTGAGCTATACCAATTTACACCAGCTGAGGAACTGACCCAAGGTTCCTACATTTAAATTATATTCTCAAATTCTATTTGAGAGAGTTATGGAACTCAAGAGAGAAACTATTGTGTGTTCCTTTCTATTAAAATGTCTGTCCTTATGTTATGCCAGCATAAGACAACACAACACTATTTCTACATGCAAGGTTTGTAGCCCAAATGGTCAAATTAGAAATTCAGAATCCAACTGTCAGAAGTTTCTGATTCTGAACTTCCTAACTTTTAACAACTTTTTTCAAATTACAACACAGTAATGAGATTATTTTTAAAGTACTTCTGCTTTCAGTCTTAATAATAATAATAATGATATGGAAATTTACTTAGGAATCTTAAAAAAAATCCCCATCAAGATAATTTATACCTTTCAATAAAATCAAGTGAATTTGTTTCCGCTGCATACTGCATTTGACTAGTGATGCAACCCTTGAGGCTGTAAATTTAAACCTCTTACTGGCTTTTGAGTGCATAACCATTCCTCTGCAGAATTACTGTTGAAAATCTGCATAGACTGATGTATAAACAGCTATTTTGCTCAAAGATGTTAAAAGTACCAGTGGAAATTCCTTTAATTGAAGATGTTTGACTAACGGAAACTTAGAAGCTGAGCAAAGCTTCTAAATTCCTGGATTCAGAGTTACCTTGCTTATGGCCTTATCTACCCTAGTAAATTTTAACGTGCAATGCATGGACCCCATAATGGACTTTAAGATATGTGACAATACAGAATTTCAAACAGTGCACACACAGGTGATCACACCACTGACTAAACTACATTTGCTCTAAAGATGTCTAGCCACCATATCATCCACCACTATGTCAATCTCTACCAGTGCATCATCAGTGTAGATGACAAGCACTAGTTGCAAAGGAACAATTAGTCCACTTACCACTGTTTCAGAATATACCAGTCACTCCTTGGGTGGCTTCTCTGGTTAAGTTTGCCTGAGATCAAGTTTTCCCAGAATCCTGTCACTTGTAGGAACTGAGCTGCACCAATTTTTAGATCATGATGCACATAATACCCTAACCCACAATCCCTTCTTTGAGATCACTATGTTACAAAGCAGCTTTTGGAGCACAGCTCTGAAGAAGCCAACCTGTGAAAATGCTGCAAGATGGCCAAAGGCAGAAATTAGGGCACTTGTTAACATGTGAAGTCATGAGATGATTTAGGTGCAACTAAACCTAATTTGGAATATCCTGTTTTATGACAGAGTGTCCAAGCATCTTGCCCAGCAGTATCTATCACTCTGGGAAACTGCCAGAAGATAAAGGGACTGAAGGTCCAACATATCGAGATGTGGAATGCCAAAAGCAGCTAGGGGCAGGTAGAAAATCCTGACTATTTTATGCCATGCTGCTTGTAAGTTTTGAGCAGGATACTTCAAACAACATTCATTCCAGTGGCACAATCACTGTTCCAACCCAATTGGAGTGGCGAGCAGGCAAGTACAACTCTTAGTCATAAGTATTTCAAAAAAATAAAAGGAATTTCCTCTTAGCTTGTTATGACCAAGCAGCCATGAAAAGATTGACTAGCTCCATTTAGTCATAGCAACTTTTCTTTAGATGAGTTATGTGAAGACTTTTTCAAAGTATCATAATGGGATATTAATCTCAAATGCATCAAATAGGCAAGCCCTCAAGAACAAAACAAAACTGATTTTTTTTTTTTTTTTTTTTTTAAAAGGTGTCTTGACAGATTAACACACAAGCACAGTCAACTTGTCAGGTATGTAAGCCATGTTTTGCAAGAGGCTCTGCCTGGATTATATCATACTTACAAAATATAGCATGCAATACCAATACAATAAACAGCAATAATTTTTAAACTGCAGGTGGGTAACTTTTTTCAATGTCACACAGCAACAAAGAAGGCCTTTCCTTAAAAGGTTTGAAAGAATTTAAAATTAATTTTCAGCTCCAGTTTTAAATCCTGGAAATTTGACATTTTCAGTCTGATTGTATACCACTTGGGGCTGAGATACTGGGATGCCATTACATTTAACTGATATTTCTTTACCCCTCCTTTTTAGTTTTATTACTCATTAAAAAAAAAAAGTCTGTCTTGGAGAGTGATGTCCTCTGTCTATAACACAGATACAGAAATGGTTGGACAGTTCAGTCTTCCCTGTAGTAATGTGCCTCAGTTCTGACCCGAAGGGACCACCTCAAGACAAAAGAGCTTATTTCAGTACTGACCCTTTTAAGTCTGCTGACAATATTCCCAAATAACACCAGGTGTGGTTGTTTGATGTGGATGAATGTCAAGTTAGAAACTGGACTTAGCAGAAATTAAAAGATACATCAATCAGTGTAGAAAAACCTCACTGTCTTCACAGTATTGTATATGCTGTTAATCTCCTAAGCAAAAGTTGCAACACTGTTAAAATCCCAGAATTTCATGTGTATGACCATAGGAAACTAATTTACCATAACTGACAGTGTATACATGGCCATCATTTCATCACACTGTTCTACCTGTTTCCCCCATACTTATGAGGTAGCAGGGAACGGACATTCAGAAAAGGCTTGCTCCCAGAGAACTTCAGAAAGTAGATTCCATATCAGTTTTTATCCCCTGCCCACTCAAAAGAATGAAGTTGTTTCAGGAGAGCACAATACTCTTATGGCTGTTGCATTTCTTGTTGCAGGGCCATTCAGCTACTGATCTGGGATTAAGTTGTTATGGAGGACTAGCATTTTGCCTCCCATTATCACAGGGCATTTTTTCAAATAAAGCAACAAATACTGTAGGGTTGGTCAAGGGTAGGGCCTTTTTAAAGGGACAATGCTAAGGGATATAGCCATTACTGTATTTGCACAGTAACATTTCTAAAAAAAACTTTAATATACATTCCAACTGCACAGCTAAATTTACACTGACCAATTAGTCTAATTTACATCTTCATGCTGCTCTACAGCATATAAGTTACCCCAGCCTACGTATAATATCTGAATTTTACTCAATGTCACATTAATATCTGTGCTAGGAATTAAAAAAAAAATAATTGAGAGGGAACAATTATACTGTTACCAAAAATAAGCTTATTTATTATGAGACCCACTTATTAACATTTCCATACTATGACTCTGATGCATCAAATTGTCATTTTTGTATTAATTGTTATGAAATGAGACTATGGAACATAAAACCAAAGCAGACAAAACCATGTATTCAATCACTGTTTTGGTTTATCGGTGCTAGGGCTACAATAAAATGTCTGTTACAAAATCTGAGCAAATATTTTAGAAAGAATTCAAAATGGCTGGAGACTAGAAACAGAAGAGGCTTCATAAAAAAGAAAAACTGTTCATCTCCAAAGAGGTCACATAACTACACCACCGTTTTTCTCCACACTTGATGACTTTATAAACCAAATTCACAGCCCTAGTTACAGCTTAAGACAGTTGCGTGCTTGGAAAGGGCTTTGTTTAAACATGTACTCTTGGGTCACAAGGATACAAGCTGAAAGTAAAACAGTGCACTCCTTTGAGGAATGCATACTTTCCTCTTGTTCTAATGTTTTTTCATTTTACCTTTCTCTTTTTATAAAAATTAATTTAAAAAAAATCCAGAGTTAAAGTGTTCACTGCTCATGCTTCACTACCGTATTGTGTACAGTAACCTACTATTCTCAGACTTGAGCAATACCTAAGTTTATGGTTAGTAAACATATTACCAACAGTTAAGGAGTGACTGTTGCTGCCATTGCTTTTTCCTGTCCAAACTCCAACTCCAAGTAAAAAAAATATTAAACACATTGCATACTTTAACTCCAAATTCCTTTGCTCATTTTATCTTCAGACTAGGCTTTCATGTTTTAATGTAGTTATATATTTATATATCACTGAGTTTCATTGGCTACATTTCTTACTGGTTGATGTAATTGCTTAGCTTAGTAAAACAAACATGTCATAAGGCTATTCGGTTGATTGCTACTAATCAGTATTAAAGTTCTACTGTAAATCAGTCTGCTTTTGAAAATGCCAAGTTTACTGTTTCATGTGTTCAACTACTCTTACCTGACTCTTTTTGCTTTAAGTAAAAAGGTTGCATAAGCAGTAGATGAACTTTTTCCAAAACCTGTTAAACTAGATTACTACAAAGAAAAAGAATTTGTACAGTTTGTTGTGACTTTCCATTTACCAAAATTTGCTCTTTGCCACATCCTGTATATACAATCTTAACTTTCTCTGTCAAACTTATATCAAAAAAGGAACAGATTTTTAAAACAAGTTGTTTCTGTTTTTTTAAGAACCTGCTAAACTAAAGAAATACATTATTTAGGGTTGGAAAGTGATGCTTTGAGTCCAAAACAAACTTTAACTAGGTGATTAACCTGGTGACTTTGGAGGACTTTTTGCTGATTGCAATTCAAAACACAGCAGCAAGGGATTAATATTTAATTCGTGCCAACAGGGTTACTGTTGAGACTTGTGCTCCACTAAGCCTCAGTCAATACAATTATTGTAAATACACCGCACCTTCACAAGCTGGCACATTTATACTCAATGGTTTAACAATACTAAACTTATCTTTGCATCATTTCAAAGATAAAGGGAAAAAAAGCTGATGTGGCAGATACAAAAGCAAATTAAAACCCTACCTTCACCCAACCCAAAGTCATTTTTACATAACTAAACCTTTCCTGACACCCCTAGTTTCTTTGGTTTAATATACAGATGCAGAAAGATGTGTGAATGTGTTTGTTAAGAAATAATATTGATTAGAAACCGCATTGTATGGTACCCTTCTATAGTCAAGACAGGCAACAATCTTGCTACAGAGTAGTTTAAATGAAATTTTTATTTCCTCCCTTTCCATTAAAAAAAAAAAAATGAATTGCATAGCTCTGATGTTATAACAACAAAATGCATAGTCTTTTTTTTATATCTATGGAGAGACATCCTTCCTTCTTAGGTATGCCAGTTTACCATGTTTCTGTAAACTAAATAAAACAAACTGGCGTTGTTTTATTAAGACAGTCTCGTATGCTTTTTTGATGCTTTTAAAAAGCTTCTACAGCTTCTTGTTGAAGGACCAAAGTTAACATTAAGTTTGGTAATTATCAATAGAACAATGGTATAATTCAGAAGTAGATAATTGAAATGTCATGTGTTCATTCGCTGCTGCTAAATCCTACCCCCACGCCTCAAAGTGGTGCAGGAGTGATCCTGGCTTGTCTGACAGCGAGGATGGCAGAGTGTATTCTTCAGTAGGTTCAACCATGCTATTAAGGGGTCAGACTTCAAACCCATGGAGAGGACAGCTGTCCTTCTTCTTGAGGCTGGGTGCTAGCTCAGCTGAGGAGGTAAACTAACCACTGACAGCATAGCCAGTGGGTGGATGAAGAAATGGCTAAAACAACATGAATAAATGGTCCCCAACTCCTTGTGCACTCCTATCTGTTCTATGACGGTGGTGGGGAGTTCAGTCAATGAAAGTCTGTTCAGAATCTCAGGGGCCAGAAAAAGGACTGCCCTCTCAGTGTGCACCTATAACTGCAGGACACTGACGAGAGACAATTCGATCAACCATCAAAACGGAGGAGAAGGCAAGGACAGCCTGCGACATCCTTGGTCTCTGTGAAATGTGGCAAAGAAAGGAGATGGAAGTGAAGTGGAGAGACAAAAGTGCCATCATGTTGGGAAAAGGAGAAGGCGTGAGAACCATTGGAGGAATCTGCTTCATCATCAACAAGGAAAGGTCTTCAAAAATCATCTCCTGCAAGTTCAAGTCATCGCGCATCGGAGTGCTACTCCTCCAACTGAACAAGAACAGCATCCTCAAGATTATTCGGATCTATGCTTCCACAAGCACAAGCAAAGAAGAAGAATTCCATCAGGAGCTTGAGGAAACCCTCACTCAAAAATCCACATATATGATCGTGATAGGAGATTTCAATTCCAGAGTTGGAAGAGTGGAAAGAAGGCATGGCATTGGCAAACAAAATCCATGAGAAGAGCGACTGGCACCTCTGGTGAAGACGAAAGAAATGTTCATTGGTAACACCTGGTTTAAGAGGAAGGCTGAGAGGTGGAGGACATGGATCATGCCCAATGCGAAGAACAAGAACGAGATTGACTATATTCTGATTGATAAGCGGTGCATTGTACAAGACATCTTAGTAGTACCATCATTTAACACCGGTAGTGACCATAGCTTGCTCAGAGCATGGCTCAACTTCAACAAAAAGATGGAGAAGCAAATCAGAGACAGCGACCAAAAATATTTGACGAGGCAATCTTGAAAGTGAACATTTCCAAGGAAGACTGGAGTCTTTTAGATAACTGCTATGATGATTATAAAAAGTCACTAATAAGTTGAGGCAATGCATGAAATTAGCCAAGAAAGAAAGAGCGAAGGGAAGAATCTCGGAGGAAACAGGGAACTTGCTAAAGAAGTGGAGGAATACGAAGCAAAATGATGGTGACAAAACTTGAGTACCCCCTCCTCTGCAAGTTGATAAGAAGAAGACTAAAGGAGGACTTTGAGAAGTATGGATATGAAAGGCTCTTAAAGATAGCTGAAGATCGCAGAAGCCTCAAAAAAAATGCAAAAGGGAATTGACACTATACAGGTCAACAATAATGACGCTGAAGAACAGGGATGGAAAACCAGTAATCGAGAGAACAGGGATGGAAGCAGTCTGCAAAGATTTCTGCATTGAACTGTTCGCATCTCAGATAAATGTCCCAGTACCAATACTTCAACAGACCAATGAGCATGTACTCCCAGTCCTTGTCAGAGAAGTTTGACATGCAGTTCACCAAATGAAGGAAGGAAAAGCCCCAGGTAAAGATGGACTGACAATCAAAATTATAAGAGCTGGAGGCTAAGACCTCCGCGAAACCCTTGCTCAGAGGTTTAGCTGTTCTGTGGAAATTCAGAAGATGCCATCTAACTGGAAGGAGTCCAATACCATTCTGCTGTACAAGAAGGGCAATCATAAAAATCTAAAGAACTATCATCCAATATACCTGCTCTCATGTCTACAAGCAGTTCACCAAAATAATAATAATAATAATCCAACTCTCACAGAGTCTGGACGAGCAGCAGCTGAGAGAGCAGGCAGGCTTTTGAAGGAATTTCAGCACAATGGGCATATTTTCTACTATAAACCAGTTATTGGTATGCTCAAGGGAATACAAATTCCCTTCACGTATTGCCTTCGTCAACCACAAAAAACGGTCAACAGCACAGAGATCAATGCAGTGTTAAAAGCTTGAGCAGGACATCAACACAAATTATATCAAACTATTAAAGGAAGCAAATTCTGACTGCACTACAGATATAACTTTGATACTTCCCTTCACATCCCAGTTAAGAAAGGTGTGAAACAAGGAGACACGGTTTCACCAAAACTCTTCACAGCCTTTCTCGAAATAGTAATGAGGTGGATGAATTGGAAGGATGGAATCAACATCAACATCAACGGAGAGCAGTTAAACCATCTCAGATTCATGGATGATATTTTGTTGATCGCCGAAAATATTATCAAACTACAGAAAATGCTGCGAGAACTCAACGCAAAAAGCAGCCAAGTCAGATTGAAAATTAACTGCTTCAAAACGAAATTTATGCGGTCTGATACCTTGCCAAAAGTCCAAATAACAATCCAGGGAGAACAAATAGAAGAAGTTGACCAATATGTCTATTTGGGCCAAGAAATTAACATGCCCTACAATCAGGAAGGTGAACTCTCGCAAAGAAAGCAGGCTGGTGCACATTCAATTCTATCAAGGATATCCTTCAAGGTGTGTGTGTGGGGGGAAAACCAACCAACCAAAAACAACAAGGCAACACATGCCAGCCTCTTCAACACAACAATACTGCCAGCAATGTTGTACGGCAGCGAAACATGGGCACTGACGAAGACACAGGAGTAGCAACTGTCTGTCATGGAGAGGGTGAGGGAAAGAAGAATTCCGGGAATTTCAATCTGCGACCGAGTCCCCAATGAAGTGATCAGACAGCAAAGTGGAGTAAAGGATATCGTCGTTGAGAGTAGGCATGGTAAAATGTGATGGGCCAGGCATATAGCGGACAATGGATGGACTGCAGCTGTTGCCGAGTGGTACCCACGGGAACTGAAGTGACCACTCGGCCGATCTCCAAAGAGATGGGAAGATTTTATCATGAAAAGACATGGCCACACATGGAGAAAGAAGGCCAGGATACGAGAAGAATGGAACATGTGTTGTGATTGGCACAATCCATAGGAGGGCTGAAGGACCAATTGATCAAGGTTTTCATTAGAATTTTCTTCTTCCACTTCCAGTGTTTCTCAGACCAAGCGGTCCTATCTATTCCACAGAGGTTCCATGGAACTTAAGAAAATTAATACCCTTCCCCACCCTGGCTTACTAAATTGATTTTGGTTAGGACCACAAAGGGAGCACTATCCTCCAAACAGTTAATACTCTGTTTTTGGTGAGTTCTAAACTAAAGGGAAATGACTCAACAGAAAAGAAAAGCACAGATTTTGGGTATGGGAAATGGTACAGTTTGTAAATATTTTATTTTGATCAGTCATTCATTTTCAGTTACATATTTTGGCCTTTATGGTTGAGAGCCAATGTAAACTTTCCCCACTTTTTCAAAAAAGGCGGGGATAAGGAGCCAAAGTTATTCTTCCCTCTGAAACATTGATGGGAAATGTACACAAACCTCCCACACAGTACCGTAAAAATGGCTGTAGTTCTTACATGCATGTGAGATAATCCAGCTGCTCCTTGCCTACATTGAATGTTTTCTTTCCCTCCCAGTTTGGTCTCTTGAAAACATTTTTCAAATGAGTAATTTAGGCCAAACATCTCTAACTTTAGGTGCTAAACTTGAGTTCTTTAGGCCCTGATTTTAAGAGGTGCTGAGCACTCACACCTCTGTTCATTTCAATTGTAGCTGTAGATTCTCAGCAGGACACAGGACTGTGTACACATTTTGGATATTTACACAAAAAAAAACCAAAACAAAAAAAAATCCTGCCTATTTGAACTGGTAGGAGTTAGAGCTTTATCAACACTACAGCAGCTTCTGGTATTTTATCACCATTACATTTAGACCCCCAGAAACAGTTAAATACATCAGAGACTCCTGGAGCCTTGTCTACATTACAGCTTCCACTGGTTTCACTGAAGGAGTGAGTTTTTGTTTGCTTTGTAAATTTTCTTAGTGTAGACAAGAGCTACGTCTCAAGTTGAACACACTAAAAAGGGGACACCCACAACTAACAGACACTTTCTAAAGTTTGGGTACCAATTTTTTTTAGAGATTGTGTTTTCTTCCCTCCTCTACTCTGTTATATTTTGTCCTTATTCTTAGAGATCTGGCTTTATTCAGATTTTAACACTTATCCTCACATGACGTATAGCTGTAGAATTCCTCTGTCAAGGGATAACGGTGAGGCCCTTTTTCACTAACTCAAAAGTTCTCTGTTGGTGTGACAAATGGGGGTTCTGTCTGTACCACTTCTGAAACTATATTATGAAATTACAGTCATGTATGATGGATCCCCAATGAGTTACCAGGGTTATTTCATGTCTCTGCCAGGCCAGAGACTATGGTGAGTGATCAGCATTCAATGATCATCTATTCAAAGTAAAACACCTTGGGACAATAGGTTTGCTGTACCTGGGAGGAAAGGCTTCCTCCTCCTGTCAGAAGAGAGGGGGTTTTGGGCACAAAAGAAGGAGAGGAGAAGTCTATAAAGGTAGGGTTACCATACGTCCAGATTTTCCCGGACATGTCCGGCTTTTTGGGCTCCAAATCCCCATCCGGGGGGAAATCCCAAAAAGCTGGACATGTCCGGGAAAATCGGGACATGCGGGGCCGGCGGTGC
>NC_048308.1:41446559-41498972 GCF_013100865.1 Trachemys scripta elegans
CTGGGCCGGGCCGGGGGCTCGGCCGGCGGTGATCGGGGGGGCCCGGTGCCGGGCCGGGCCGGGGGGCTCGGCTGGCGGCTCGGGTGCCGGGCCGGGTGCCGGCGGTGCTCGGGGGGGCCGGGTGCCGGGCCGGGTGCCGGGCCGGGGGCTCGGCCGCCGGGCCGGGGGCTCGGGGGACGGGCTGGGGACCTGCGGTGCCGGGGGTGGGCCGCGCCTCCTCCCCCCACCGCCCCCCCCTTACCTGCTTCAGGCTTCCCGCGACTCAAATGTTCGCGGGAAGCAGGGGAGGGGGCGGAGACTTTGGGGAGGGGGCGGGGTTGGGGCGGGGCTGGGGCCCCTTTAAAGTGTCCTCCTTTCCGAGGCACTAAATATGGTAACCCTAATAAAGGAGCTCACAGGGCGGAACACACAATCCCATAGACTCCTACCCACACACAGACAACCTCAACCAATCATATACCCCCATATGCAACCCCCGTTCAGCAATACAACCCATGCATGTACTTACCCTCACACACAAACCACTTGCACACGGAGAATAGGTCTCTCCTCTAGGCCTTTCTGCACCAGGCTGAGCTGAATTGCAATGAGACCGGTGTCTGCCTATTTGGAAGCGGCAAGGGACTCCCTCCCCAACACACACCTCCCTCTTAGGATGACCAGATGTCCCGATTTTATAGGGACAGTCCCAATTTTGGGGTCTTTTTCTTATATAGGCTCCAATTACCCCCCACCCCCGTCACAATTTTTCACACTTGCTGTCTGGTCACCCTATTCCCTCTGGACTCCCTTCCTAGAACAGACATTAGTCGTGAGAATCCGTGGAAAGCTGCAGTAAAGGACCCACACCCCAGCACCTGGCACACAGTGACCACTCCCCAAAACAAATACTGAACAATGACAATAGGACCCTGGGCTGCTGAGAAACCACTCCTCAGTCTCCCAGTGGGGGGAAAAAGGAAGGATCATCAACACATAACACCCCAAAGGTCTATGTGCAGTCTCTGAAGCCCAGAGCTGCAGACAAAAACATTCTGGAACAAAACAAACAAAAAAAAAAAAACAGCACAAGAGAATGAGAGAAAATAGAACTGTTCCATTACTGTGAAGTTGGGGAAGGCACAAAGAATGGGACAAATGGCTTTAGATACTAGGGAGCATTGGATCCAATACAGCCCCAAGATGGGAATGGAATGTGGGGCCTTTTCCCTCTAGGGGGCACCAGCTTAGGGGTGCAGCATCCAGCAAGCCAGTTCTTGGAGACACCAGCACCTGCTCGAGGATTTGGGGTGTTCTGCACATGATCTGCTCCGTGCCTCCTGGGCAGGACCTGGATCCACCTCTGTACATAGCACCAGGCACGGAGCCTCTCCATCTCTTCCTCCAAAACCACTACCCCTGGGAATCTGGGTCAGTTTTTCCCCAAATCAAAGGCTTTCATCCTCTTATTTTCCTCTATTTAAAGAAAAATAAAATTGCCAGGAACTCAACACTCCTGAGCAACCCTACAATAATAAACCATTGAGTACAAGCGACCCTACAATAACAAACCAGTGTGGACAGCCTGCACAGCCCAGCACTGCTGAGCAACCCCATAATCACAAAGCAGCCCAGGCATGCCAAGGGAGGGAAAAGCATTGGCTGGGAAAACACATTTATGTGATAAGTTCCTGCTCTCCTTTTGTTCCAGACAAACATGAAGGATAGAGTACACAGTGAGCTGACAGGGGAATCAGAGCTGCCTGCCGGGAGCACCCACCCCATGGTAACAGGCTGGGCATTGCACTCATCTGCCACTGCAGCGGGGCAGGGCTAGGAGGGGGGCAATGAGCAGGAGTTAAGGGTGACAGGGAAGAGGCAGTAGGGAGGATGAAGGTCAAGGAGGGGGTGATTGAAAGGGAAGCAAGGGGATGGCAAGGGCAGGAAGGGTCAGAGCGGCTCAATTTGAGACAGCAAGTCCCCAGCTCCCTAGTGCCTTGCTCTGAGGGCCAGCACAGACGCAGGCTGTGGAGCTGGGGTAGAGCCATTTTGCACCAGATTAAGATGACAGAGGCTGCTGCAGGGGCAAGGAAGGCAGAGGGGTGGAGGATCCTGCCTGACGAACACAGATAATTCCCCCAGGACTCCCAAGGGAAGGGTGAGCTAGTGAGGGACATTGCATTTAGAATGTTTTATTGTGTATGATCTTTATATTTAATCATGAAAGCACAGGAAAATATAGAGCATAAATATATTAGACTGAACAAAATGAGTGTACAGACTGCTTCACAACTGCTGCATGCCGCTGAGTGTGTTAAATTATAAACCAGAAGCTTCACTCCTTAAGGGTGTGTTTTAGTACTGGGGAGTCTGAAGGGCCAGTACTGCATCCAGAGGAGCACAGCGGCTGAATAGCAGGTTCTGACACTTGGAGGGGGGTGCCAGAGAAGATCTGCACCCTGAGTGTGCGCCCAGGGACCCAGACATTGGGGCAGTGGCTGGACTCCATTTGGATTTCAGGAGCCTGAAACACCATGGGGATCCAGAGCAGAGAAGCTTGGATTCCCCTCACAGCAGTCCTACTGGACGGCCAGGAAGGAGTGCTCACTAGGATCTGTTAATGAATGTCATAAATGGCTACAGGATGTATTTGTTTGTCTTCTCCTGAAATCCCTTTCTTATACGTAGGGCCCTACCAAATTCATGGTTATGAAAAAACACGTCACGGGCCATGAAATCTGGTCTTGTGTGCTTTTACCCTATACTATACAAATTTCATGGGGGAGACCAGCGTTTCTCAAATTGGGGATCCTGACCTAAAAGGGAGTTGCAAGGGGGTCACATGGTTATTTTAGGGGATCATGGTATTGCCACCCTTACATTGGCGCTGCCTTCAGAACTGGGCAGCCAGAGAGTGGCAGCAGTTAGCCAGGCACCCAGCTCTGAAAGCAGCACCCTGCCAGCAGCAGTGCAGAAGTAAGGGTGGCAATACCATACCATTTCACCCTTACTTCTGCACTGCTGCCTTCAGAGCTGGGTGGTCAGAGAGTGGTGGCTGCTAACCGAAGGCCCAGCTCTGCAGACAGCAGCGCACAAGTAAGGGTGGCAATACCATACCATGCCATCCTTTCTTCAGCACTGTGCTGGCGGTGGCTCTGCCTTCAGAGCTGGGCTCCCAGCCAGCAGCTGCTGCTCTGCAGCTGCCCGGCTCTGAAGGCAGCACCGCTGCCACCAGCAGTGCAGAAGTAAAGGTAAAAGTACCACAACCCCCCTTATAATAACCTTGCAACCCACCCCCCTACCCCAACTCCTTTTCAGGTCAGGACCCCTACAATTACAACACTGTGAAATTTCAAAATTTAAATAGCTGAAATAATGAAATTTACAATTTTTAAAATCCTATGACTGTGAAATGAATTTGGTAGGGCCCTACTTATATGAAGGTGATCTAGCATGAAGATATGAGACAGAAATAAATTCATTTAGTTGGCAATTTAGTTAAAATCTAACAGTTTGACAAGTAATTTGCTTAGTAAAAACTTGGTAAAAGCTTTCTGTAATACAGATAGCATGACAGCAGATCCATATTCTTCAGGATACTTTGCCAGAGAAAAAAAATTAACAGATTCCCCTATGAATATACTCTAATATTTTCTGAGACAATTTACCAGTTTTTACTATTGGTCTCGCTCCAGTCTAAACTCTTAACTACATAGCTCTCCCTTCCTCACAACTTTAATCATATTGGGAAGGTACTCATTTTCCACTCTTCCCATCATAATGCTCAAAACTTGAAGTTAGTAACCTTTGTTAAGTTCACTTGGATACCTTACAAAGCTACAAGAGGTATACACCACTATCTCTCCATTTAATTCAATATTATCTGTCATCCAACATGACCTTTAAAGGAAGCCCATCACAAATCTTGTAATATTCCTTTATCTTATCTTTCAGAAGTGAAGCACTTGACACTTATTTCATTGTACTCTTATCTACAGTAAGCATTTTCAACCACCTGTTAGTGTTTAATAGCAAAAAAGCCATTTTCATCTTCCTACACACAAGTAAAATTCACCCCAAGAATAATGCAGAGAGCGCTATTGTCATTCCCTCTCCTGGGGTTTGTATCAGAAGGAAGCCACTTAAAATTTTATTTGGGGCTCAATCCTGGTCCCATTCCCTCCTGGGTCTCTCACATTCACTTTTTAGAGCTATGTCACCTGCCCACAGGCCCTTTATGGAGCAGGGATTGCTGGCTGCTTGGACATCTGCCCTGTCCCTCCCCAAACAAGTGGGCATATTGCTTTGAGGGCACACACCTCAGGTTCTGCTGGCTCACAGAAATCAAGGAGTTAAACTGATAGTATTTTAATATACCTTCCCCATCCCTTGTTATACATTTAAATATTTTATAGAAAAAAGATATTAGAATTTTCCATGTAATAAATTTAAGCATTAGTTTTATTACACCATAAAATATGACAATGTATCAGAATAGCTAAACAAAGAGTGGGTCTTCAGGAAGAAAGGATTTGTGGCTCTGCAGACCAGCTCGGGAAAAGTATTACATGTTTAAGAAGCTGCATGAAACAAAGGATTAAGTCACTTATAGAAGTGGGCAAGCAGGCAATGAAAGCTAGCATTACTGACAGAGCAAAGAAGATTTAAAAAAAAAAAAAAAAAAAAAAAAAAGAGTAGATAAGTAGGGGGAGGCATAGCCCTGGTCTACACTACAAACTTATGTTGATATAACTATGTTGCTTAGGGTTGTGGAAAATCCACTCCCGGAGCAACGTATTTAACCAATTTAACTCCTTGTGTAGCCAGCGTTATGTCAATGAGAGGGCTTCTCTTGTCAACACAGCTACCTCCTCTCGGGGAGGTAGAGTCCTACGCCAATGGGACACGCATTGGCATAGGTAGCGTCTTCAACAAGCACTACAGCAGCACAACTGCACCAGTGCAGCTGTGCCACTGCAGTGCTGTAAGTGTAGACAAGCCCATAGTTGCTAAAGGCTTTAAAGAGGAGAACAAAAAAAGCTTGAATTTGATGCAGTGCACAAGGTGGTACCAGGAGGAATTCGATGGGGGGCTGACAGTCAAAATAAGCCAAGAAAATGACCTTAGCAGCAACATTTTGCAAGGAATTGATAGATGTCAACTAAGAATGAGGCCAGACACAAGGCAGTTGTAGTAGCGAAGTTAAGAGATGATGAAGGCCCAGGTGGAATTTTTAAATGGTATGAACAGAGAGAAAAGAAGCAGTGTTGGATAGAGGGAGACAGGTCAAGAGTGGGGAGGTAGATTTGTGTGATACTGGCATAAAGGTGTAGCTGAAACTTTGTGAATGGATGCTATCCCCTAAAACAGTAGCTCTCAACCTTTTCAGAATACTGTACCCCTTTCAGGAGTCTGATTTGTCTTGAATACCCCCAAGTTTCACCTCACTTAAAAACGACTTGCTTACAAAATCAGACATAAAAATATAGACGCGTCAAGGCACTCTATTACTGAAAAATGGCTTACTTTCTCATTTTTACATTATAAATCAATTGGAATATAAATCTTGTACTTACATTTCAGTGTATTGTATATAGAGCAGTATAAACAAGTCGTCGTCTGTATGAAATTTTAGTTTGTACTGACTTTGTGCTTTTCATGTAGCCTGTTGTAAAACTAGGCAAATATCTAAATGAGTTGATGTACTGGCTGGAAAACCTCTGTGTACCCCCCAGAGGTACACATATCCCTGGTTGAGAACCACTGCCCTAAAGAAAGGGTGTAGGATACCTAGCCCATGAAAAAAACATACATATGCTCACCACTGTGTTATCTAAATGTTTGTACAAGCACAGTCCTTATGACCAAGATCAGAATGAACCTAAACACAGGACATAAAATTTAGAATACACACTTTTTACTCCTGAGTTTATTCCACATATTTAATAATAATATGGAGATATACCTATCTCATAGAACTGGAAGGGACCCTGAAAGGTCATTGAGTCCAGCCCCCTGCCTTCACTAGCAGGACCAAGTACTGATTATTACCCTAGATCCCTAAGTGGCCCCCTCAAGGATTGAACTCACAACGCTAGGTTTAGCGGGCCAATGCTCAAACCACTGAGCTATCCCTTCCCCAACAAACAATAAGTTTCCCTATAAACAAGAAAGGAAAAAATGAACACAAAACATCTGTAAACTAAAATTGGAGAATAAATTGGTTTACTTTTCAACTATTCTCTCCACCCTTTAAAAAACTACAATTTTCCATAAAGGAGTGAAATAACTTAAGTTAATTTTTTCAGCGTTTAGACAATTGATACATTTGGTAGCACAAGATTATGAAAGAGAATGTCATTTTATGCCCCTGAAGAAACTTGTTATGGAGTGAAACTACTCAACTCTACATATATTTTATGTAGAAACATGAAATAAAGAAGCTAGCATAAAATAGTTGAAAGAATTTTTAATATTTAAAATTTATGTTCAGATAACACAACAGAGATTATACCCTCTAAATTAGCTAAGGCAACACAGAACTATATATGCTGGTTTACACATTTTGAAGCTCCACTTGAAAGGCTAATTCCAAAAACGTAACAGCCCTGGGGAACTAAATGATTGTGCAACAGCTCCAACTTGTTCCTGGCTCAGTGCACTAAGGATCACACGCTATAGAGCGGAAAGGGCCCTTTCAGGGAAATTGTGACAGACAACGATCAACTTTCAACTAAAGCCAAAAGCCACCCACTCTAAAATAATTCACCCAAATAAGGAATAAGCGATGTAGGGCTTTCAAAATTCAAACGCAGTGACATGTTTTATATTTTATACAGACTAAATATCACACAGATCCATGGGGTCTCGAGGGCCACCAGGGGTGCTGGAACAATTTGTGTAATGGAGGTGCTGAGAGCCAAACTGTAAACCCTGTATATGACGGAAACGACTTCAAGCCAGTTCCAGCATCTGAGGGCCACTGCCCAGAATCAACATTGCAATCTCTTAGACGCTCTAGCTATCCTGAATGTTGCCAGGTACTAAAATGATGTAGTTAAGATTTTCAAGGCTGTAGTAACATTTGGAAAGGAGTCAGCTGTTACAGTGCATGCTGGGGGAAGTGGGGATGTAGTAAAAGAAATAATATTTTAGATTTAGTAAAATCTGTTGAGGGTAGAGAGACTTTCTTTGAAAATAATGCTTGCTATGGCTACTATCTCTTACAGCTAAAACTGAAAGCTTTGCAACTTATTTTCACTCACAGGGCATTTTGATTTCACCCTAGCTTCCTCAGTCAATAGATTTTCAGGAAATCAAGAGGATCTGTTCTATATCTCTGGGAGGTGATGCTGACTAGAAGTGGGAGGGTGCGGAGGGTCCCCTCTTGACCCTCCCACGGCCTCTTGCACTGCGAGGCAACCCATGTATAAGATTTGTTGGCACCACAGGTGGCTAAACCCAAGTGGCTATTACTGGCTTTGCTTGACCCACATTTCAGGCCTCTTCCAAGGGGCAACATGGTTCAGATGGGGGAAACTGAGTCACAAAAGGGTAAGTCCCAAGCTCTCAGAAGATAAGAAGCGGCCGCTAGTTTTGGGCACCCACCGCCCTGACGCGCCAGTTTCCCAGGAGCGCAGGGGGCTCCGCGCCAGGCTTCTCCCTTGGCCCTGGGGCCCAGAAGGTACCGTGCTCTGCCCGCCTTTCCTAGGACCCAGCGGGCACCAACCCGCCCCCAGCCGGCCCCGGTGACTCATCACGTTCCCGGAGCCGGGGGAAGCCGGGCAGGTCCCGTGAGCAGGGGCGGGGCCGCTGCTCCACCCGCACTTCTCCTGACACCCAGCAGCCCCCCGTGACCCGGCGTGTCACCACCCGGCCGGAACCGGCCCCCAGTTCAGGGCACCCCGGGCTCCCGGCCCGGAGCATTTCTCTCCCGGCAGAGGGGCCCGGGGCACAGGCCCCGGTTCTCACCTGCGGGGCGGGCGGCACCTCAAGCGCTATCATGCTGGCGGCAGCGGGCAGACACCCCCGGCGCGGCGACCCTCGCTCCCTGTCCCGCTGCTCGCTTCGACGCTGCTGGGGGGAGTGAAGCGGGCGGCCCCGGACGCGGACGGCTGGGACAGCGAGCCGCCTCCCGTTCCGCCCCGCCTTCGCCCCAGCCACTCAGGACCGCGGGAAGCGGAGAGGCGGCCCTTATCCCGGCAACAGCAGCCACAGGGAGCAGCGCGGGGGTGGCAGGCCATGCTGGCTCGGCTCCGCCCCGCCCATCCTCACATCCCTGTCCTGTCACAAACCACCCTGACCCCGTCCGAGTCCCTCCCTGCCCTCAACTTGCCTGTCCCCACAGAGCCCTGCTACAAAGCAGCGCGTCCGGGCCCCTCGTCTCTCCTCCCATCGCTGCCACACACACACACCCGGCCCCATCCTCTCCCATCTATCCCCAAAACCACCCACCCCCATCAGATCCCGTCTCTGGCACAAATATCAAGTTATTCCCAGATCCCTCCCCATTCCAACAGATCTGTCCGCAAATTCCAACTCACCAGATCCCTCTCCATGCTTACCATATTGCTTCCATATCAGATCCTTTATCAACCTATCCCCACCAGATCCTGCCACAATTTATCAAACCTTCCCCAATTTACCATTACTCATCCCATCTCCACCAGATCTGACAGATCCCTGCCTGCTTAATCTCAGCAGATTCCAATGTACCAGATCCATTTTCCCCATCCCAATATATCACAACCCAGCAGATTCACTGGATACCTTCCCAGCCAATCCTGCCACACCCCAACTGATCAGCTCCTTAACAGATCGTACTAGATCCTTCCCCACCCATCCCACCAGATCCCTTCACCATCACACCCCACTAGATCCTTCCATGTCCCATCAAATCCCTTCCCACATCTCTGAGCTAATTTAGCAACCCTCACAGGAGTTTCTAATAGAATTGGAGAGGAAAATGAATCTGTCACTCCCACCAGATCTCACCCCACAGCTGTTAACTAATATGGCAGCTACCATGGAAGCACCAGGTATGATAATAGGAGAGGAGGGATCTATGGAAATTGCAACACATTTCTCAAAACTCTTAATATAAACCGATAACCATAATGGGATCTCCTGAGACACTCATAGGAGAGGAGTGCTCTGAATGATTCTCCTAGATCCTTCCCCACAACTCTAACTAATTTTGCTTGGTTGCTTGCAACCCACCAAAGAATTATTACTTTACAATGTTATTTTATTCCTACTCCTAGAAATCCTGTGCTGTTTAGCTGTGGAACAGTTCTGTAGCTTGCAATATGAAGCTGTACATCAAGGCATATATGGACCCTATCTCAATGAAGAAGTGTGCATGGTGCAGTTTTGCTGCCTGTTTTCACAGAAGGTAATGGAAGGTAAAGGTAAACTCAGTCTGAGTTAAGTCCATAGCTTTAGGTTTGAGGACTTTACCCTGGGAGGTGTTCTGTTATGCTGGCCCTGCAGTGGTACAACCAGGTCTCACAATTTATGCACATTCAGTTCTTGGAAGAGAGGCCTCTAGGAGAAACCCCAGAGTTCTGAAAGTGTTTGTAGATTTAGTAGGTAGCACTGTTACTAGTCCTAAAGCAGTGCCCCAGCACAGGAAGCTATTTTGGCAGAGGTGCCATCTTTCAAATGAGGTCCTGACCACTTTTGATAATTAAAGATCTCACGGCACTTTTCAGAAGAATAGGAGCATTAATCCTCGTACATTGGCTAATTTCCAGCAAAGGTAATTACATTCTTCCTGCTTTAATTCCCTCTGAAATTTAAATCTGAGACAGTATTCTTCACTTCTTGACTTCAAATGTTTCTGTATTCTGTTAAGCAGCTGGTGTGTATCACTGTAGAAGTTTGTGCATTTGAGCAGTGGGTGAAAGTAAATCTTGTATTGTTAAATTTGTGATCCTTTGGGGGTGAAAGTCACTATAAGAATGCAAGATGTTGTTATTTGTTATAAAGTTATAACAGGTCAAGATCAGTATCCATAATGCATACATTGTGGTGGAGTTAATGGCGGCCTTTAGGTATATGTGTGGCTCCTTTTAAAGCCAATAAATATAATTGAAGGTGGCACCACTAGTGACCCATCACCCATCCTTGCTCTGCCACTACTGTGCATATACTGTTCTAAGTGATCTAGGTCACTATGTTGTTTAATCCTCTAATGTCTATTATAATAAAATGTATTGCTCCATTGGGACAAAACATACAAATGAATGTACATAGTGTCAGATTTATAGATCTGAGACCATGGACAGAGAAAAAAGATTGAATTTCCTGTTTGTCATTTAAATCACTGGAACAGCTGAAAATATCCATTTTATTTTTTAAAATAAGATTCTATGTGAATTATACATAGCATTTATATAGTGAATTTCTTCTTCAGAGTACTTTACAAGCTTTAACTAAGGTCTTCTTTTAACTGGAGGATTTGTAGCTGTGCAAATGTCTAACACAGATGTGCTGTCCTAGTATCTTGATGCAGCTTCCCTGGTTTGAAAAACCGGGGTGAGCCACGCCAGTGCAAAGTTTAAAGTTTCTTACCACAAACCTGAATATTCCCATTGTTTAATATGAGGCTTACATAAACTGCAGGAATTTGATGTTATGTCTCTCCAATATCATAGTGTTTGGTTTGTTTACACCACTCCTGTTATTATTATCATCATCAGACATTTGTCACTGTAATCACTCCAGAAAATAGAATTTCATGTTTCCCTTGTTTCTTTCACTAGCATGTCTCTGACGTGTGTTTACCACAAAAATAGAAAGCCTTCAATGTAATTATATACATCTTATACATTCAATTGAAGAACGCAAACTATAATCAGAATGTCTCTCCTCCATCTCTACATGACTCTCCTTTATTAAATATACCAGGTACCTTTATCTAAAATACACTGCTCTGCTATGGTAATTCAGATAGAACATGCTGCAGTGTCACTGGACATATTAGGTATGTATAAGGAGAATACATACGTTCTATCACTAAATGTACTGGGTATGTCTATGCAGTGTTATTGTAGCCATTTCAGTGCCAGGGTATTAGAGAGACAATGTATGTGAGGTAATATCTTTTATTGGACCAACTTTACGTGGTGAGAAAGACAAGCTTTCGAGCAGAATACACAAAGCATTCTGGTTATGCTATGTCCTTGATTTCAAGGAGACATATTGCATGACAGCACCACAGCAATTGTGATGGAGGACCAGGAGCAAAAAAGTTAAGTCACTTTTTTCCTTTCACTAGTCAATTCCAATTTACTCTGATCCAAGAATGACCCCATTGGCAGCTGAAACTAGATTGAATGTTGGAAACCCTGGAGAAACAGAGCTTTAAAAAGGGAAAAGGCCCGTCAGTAGTTAAAAAACCTTTTGACTCCAACTGCTCCCAGTTCCAGACTGTCTCCTTGAACATGATAGTTTTACTGAATACCATTTATCGAGTTTTTCAGTATCATAAAAGAACAGCACCAGGAAGACACGGCACATTAGCACAAAACAAATAACACAAAGTATGTGTGCATGAAAAATTGCATAGGTGTCCTTCCCACATGATCCATCGAATGGAAAGTTGTACAAATAGTGAAAAGAAGCAAATATGAGCCATTAGAGTTGGTATATATATTGTATCACAGTATAGAAATGCCATGTAGTGTCTGGGAAACAGTTTGCTTGGAGAGTGTGCGGAGGATAAAAGGGGAAGCATACTTTCTGGCCAGGCCAGATAAAGGAGCATTGAATATATATTTCAGTTTGTGTTTCTCGCTTAATTTATTTTTTCTTCCTCTCCTTGTCTTCACACCCTCAGCGCAGGCACCCTTTGGCCTTCACCACTTACAAGTAATACAACCATCCCAATCTCATTTTAATTTAAATATTATATCACACTCACTGATATATCATTCTCACTATACCATGGGAAAGTATATTAGGATCTTTCTCAATGAAAGAAGCTATATGAAGTGTGAGCTGTAACTTTATTAAAATTATTGGTGTTATTTTCATTTGATTAGACTAAATAGTCTGAGGCATTTGGACATGAAGTTCTACCGGTTTGCTTGTTACTTGACCCTTAGCATTTTTCTGTTCTTCAAATTAAAATTTTTTAAAGAAAGTGTTTTTACCTGATACTTCTTCAATCCCAGAAACAATCCTTGAGGAGCATTCAGCTTTTTTTTTGATAAAATAACATATCTCTACAGAGGCAGATACATACAAGGCCTGAATATAAGACTTTTGGCCTACACTTCTAGATATGAAATTTGTTGATGCACACAAATGTACATGCACTTTTCCACCCCTCACATTTCAATGTGTAGCTATGCATGTAGCTAATACAAATTGCATGTATAAATTCCATTACCTGCACATGCTGATATTCATTTTTGAGCTGCACACCCAGTTCTTATACCATAGTGATGAGCTTTTAAAAACGTAGATCAATAAATAGATGGTACTGCTAGAAAATTTGCAGCAGGTGTGTTTGTGTACTAACGAGCATGTGCACAAGGGCCATGTAAGTTGATGCTCTATGAAAGAATCAAGCCCACTAAATGTATGATAGCATATGAAGTTTTTTTTTAATCAAGTATTTATAAAAAATACATCAATTTATATTTTCTCCATTGTCTCCTTTTATTCATTCTCTATATTTTTGTTCTCGTATTAAATTTTTCCCAACCATGTAGAGTTTCAATTAAAAAATGATTTTTTTTTCAGTTTGAGCAGCATTGTTTAAAATAAAATACTTTATTCTGTTGATTTGGAATGTGTTTGCAGATATTGTCTCTGATTTTTTAAAGACAAGATTAGCAATTATAAAATGGAAACATTTGTTTTGGGGTATTTCTGGATTAAAGTTATAGCATAAGAGGGCTTTGGAGAAACTCTGTTTTCTAAAGGGCCTGAGTAACCGTTCACAATTATTACAATATAGGTACAATATTATTGTGAAGGTAGAAATCACCAGTGCCACCTACTGCTTAAAACATACAACTAAAAAGGACTTGCGAGTTTGTATATTTTCAAATAAAAGAATAATTAAATAATTTTAAGCAAAGTTAATTTCTTCTAAGCTACTGAAAGATGCTTGAGATAGATTCTGAAATCCTTACTGGGGTAAAACTCTAATTGAAATTAATGAGAATCTTGCCTGAGAACTGACTGAGCAGTGACCTCCCAGTTTTGCCCTTGGTTATTTTGAGATCTGTGATTTTGTGTTGGAAGTGCTTACTGATGTTTGTATTTTTAACAAACTGTTAACTTTCAAATTGATCATCATAACATCACTGGGAAAATATTGGTGGGGAGAAGACGGTTCAATGTAAAAAGATTTATATAAACTCCACTATGAGGCAAAGTTCTATCTTTAATTGAAGGATCTGGATAAGACAGGGAGTTGGGAGAGTGAGGACAACCACACATATGATGCAAAAGCCACCCTGTTGTGTCAAGGCAGGGTCACACAGACGAAGCAAATGAGCTGCAGACCACAATGTAGCTTGATGTGCTCCATATTTGACCGACCGTGCCCTCATGTGGCCAAGATGCAGTAGGTGCTTCCTTTTCTTAACCTCTTGAGAAAGACCCTATCCTACTATTAATGGGAGAGCAAGCATATCCGTGTGATCTCTCTTTCTCCTCATTTGTTAGCACAGGACAGGATTTCTCACAAAGTGTGGCACCATGATGGCACTAACTTTATAACACAAAAGAGGTAGGACTTTATTCACACCTATCAGTATGATGGTGTGTCATTCCTACTCTCCCACAGGAGCATGTAGCTGCTGACATTCTCCATCAGGGGAGAGCAGCTTTAAATTCTGCCCAGCAGAGTCAGAAACAATGCATCTTTTGCAGGCCCTGGGCCCAAACCCTTCCTAGCTGGTCCCACCCACTTTTTAGCCCAGGGACCAGGACTGGGATTTTTTGGATTTGTGATCCTCAGGCTTTCTTTTTTATTCAAATGTTGTGTACTTTAAACTTTAGATTTTAAAACTCCTTCAGGACAAGAATTGTCTTTCCTAAGACTAGCATATTTGAAATGACTACAAGGATTTGTGAGGACAATTCAGCTGCTTTGTGATAGAATTTTAGAAGCCACCAAAGAAACACTTCACTGTTCCCTTCTTTATTCACACTGAAAAATGACTGCTGCTATCGCCGTATCCATCGGCTGTGATGGTCCCTGGCACTAGCAAATTATTCTGCTCAATGGACTAGTTTTCGTTTTGAAAAGAATTTGGTTGTAATTCTTTTTAACTGTCGCTTCCATGCACAGTTTTTGCCAGCAGGGGACATTATACAAGAAAAATTCTGCTCCTATTGCCAAGGAGTTAACTTGATAACATTGTAATAAGTAAAAGGGTGTTTGTTTCTCTGTTATTGAGCTGTCCTTGACTTGCACAAAATCATGCTGAGTTTAAAAAAAAAAAGTCTTGTCAAATTTGCTGTATTCACTTTCAACATTTTTTATTTCTACCCAGGCACAACATTTTTCCACACGGGCATATCAATTCTAATGGCAGTGCTGTGGCTAGGAACATTGCTGCAATGCCCTCCAGATTCCTGAGGATTTGCAAAACAACCAGCAGTCTCCACCCTAACTCCGATTGTCTTGAGGTAAGTGGTGTGTTTGTCAAGGTAGGAGAGGGAATGCAAGCCAGTAGAAGCTTCCCTGCCAGGACCTGCTCTGTCCACAGGAAGAAGTGAGCTGCCTGTTGCCTCTCTCCCCATTATCTCTTCCAACATCTTGAAACTGCTGTTTTCAGAAGGAGGTGAAGGAGGCCACTGGCAGCCTTCCCATCTCTGGAAGAATGAGCAAGGCTCTCCCGACAACACTGTAGTCTAGAGATGGGGAGAAAGTTCTTGTTTGCCTTTTAGCTGCCAAGGAGCTCTGCTGCACACACAGCTATGCAGCAAGTATCTTTTGTTTGAATATACTTCAGATTAAGTAATTACAGCAATGCACAATGTACCCTAGAAAATTAGAAAGGTTGAAAATGTGTTTTTTGTTAATATGCACACACAAATCAAAATCAACAGGAAAATGAATAACCTATTTGGTGGTACAATGTACCAACAAAATAGTGTAATAAAAATGAAATTATTTAAAGTAATATTCCGATCATACAGTCATCACTGATTTAGTTTCCAATTATACAGAGGTAATTGTATTAAGGAACTGCCTCATTCACTGCTTGCTGAGGAAATGCCTGAGTGTTTTAATGTCCTGGCATCTGCAGGTAATAAATGATCTAATCTGCACTCCTTACCTGACTGGAATCCTAATTCTTGTTTTACTTCAGGTGACCTAGGGCATATATTAGACAGCATCAGTATACCTGAGGATTTATGACCTGATTGGCTACAAATGGAGTTATTCAGGAATAGCTGTATTCCTGAATAACTCTCTGTGTAAGGGTATGCCTATACTTCCCGCCGAATCGGCGGGCAGTGATCAATCCAGCGGGGGTCAATTTATCGCGTCTAATCTAGACGCGATAAATCGACCCCCGACCGCTCTCCCATCGACTCCTGTACTCCACCAGGCCAAGAGGCACAGGCGGAGTCGACGGGGGAGCGTCAGCGGTTGACTCACCACAGTGAAGACACCACAGTGAGTAGATCTAATTACATCGACTTCAGCTACGTTATTCATTGGACCCTGCAAGTTCCTGTGTAGTGCTCAGCATGGAGTGCAAGGATATTTTGCTCAAACATAAGCATGAGCACAGACTATGTTTTGGCACAAGGAATAAGCAAAGGGGTCATCCTTTTAAGTGAGCAGACTCTAAGCCCCTCTTATTCTCAGAGCCTGGGTTAAGAAAAGGGAAAGATCTGTATGAAAATGGGTAGTTCTGAGGAGATACAGCTCTAAGCATATTTCTAGGAATGAAAATGAGGCACTTAGCTATCTACTAATTTTTTTGCTTGATTGCTGCTTTTGGCTTGCTACTAGGCAGAAGTAATTTAGCAGTTGCTCAGCAGCACTCTCTTCAAAGCAGGATTGGGTTGCCCCCTGCTCTCCCTGGCTAACTCATGCTTTTGCTTTATGTTTATACACATTCTACAATATTGAACCCGTCATGTGTCCCCATATCATCTTTTAGACAAGTTATATGTATTTAGCTTTTTAACATTTTCCTTATAAATCAATCCCTCCAGCCTGCTGATTACTTTTTTTTGGCTCTTTGAATTTCCTTCCATTTGTCAATGTCCTTCTGAAAATATGGTGGCCACAGTTGAATGCTTAAATCCAGGGTCACAAAGAGAAGGATTTTGACCTTCCTACTCGATGCTGTGATACCTTTCTATATACAGAGCTAAACTGCATTGGCCTTTTTTTCCAGCCATATCATATTGCAAACTCATGTCTAGCCTGCTATCTCTTTCACACCTAGGTCTTTTTTAGGATTACTGCTTTCCAGGTTATTCCCTTGCATTAACTAATTTATTTGGATTGTTAGTCTTTAGATTTATCAATGTGCATAATTCCATATTAACTCTCATTTTGTTATTTTCTGTATATTTTTAGTAATCTCTTTAAATCCTATTTATAATTTCTCTGTCCTCACTGGCATTTGCAGCTCTTTTCAATTTACTATTATCTATAAAGGTCAGTGACCTGATGCAATGTACTTCCCCTTCCAGATTATTGATGAAGATGTTAACAAACAAACAGACCTGCCATCAAATCCTGCAGTACCCTCTTAAATAACTCTCCTAACTCAGTACATTTGTTTACAGTCTTTCAGCCAGTTTTCAATTTATATTAGGGTGTTGTAATGAACCTGCTAGCTCATTACTGCGTACCTCTCCTCCGTGCTGGCAGAGCTAGGGATCTAGCCATTAGATGGCACTATGTTACTCAGTTCAATATATTGCCTGTAGCAAGTATAGGAAAAGGAAGTAACAGCCTCTTGAGCTCAAAGGGGCCAGTCAGAGAGGGAGAGGACATGTCTACACTTACCAGGGATCGATGCTGTGACAATGGATGCACTGGGGGTAGATTTAGCAGGTCTAGTGAAGAGTCTAGTTGATGGAAGAGTGTCTCCCGTCGACCATCCAGTGCAGTGTAACACTACAATAAGTCGACCTAAACAACGTTGACTCCAGCTACATTATTCACATAGCTGGAGTTCCGTAACTTAGGTCGACTTACCCCCGTAGAGTAGACAAGGCAGAGAGAGAGCGAGGCCAGGTATAAACTGGAGCAGCAGTCTGGGAGTTAACAGTGTAAGGAAGGCTGGGTTGCAGGCAGCAAAACAGTTTGCTGGCAGAGCACTATTAGTAGCAGCAGGAGGATACTTGGAAGTAGGATACATGACACAATTTCATGTGTGGTTTGCAGGACCCACTGGTTACTGCTATACCCCATTACTGGACTGTGCCAAGGGCTGGGTTAGCTACCACTGGGTTGATTAAAGTGTCTACAGTAATTGGTCCATCTATCTCTGGCAACTCCAGTAAAATAATCCCGTTACTTCCCGAGTCTCTGACCTATGTTAATGTTGACCCACGGCGGGCTAGAGCCTAGTGCTTGATGCACCTACAGTGTTTGCCTCTGGGACACGGAGCACACTGCCAGACATTTAGGGGACCAGTGTACCACAGCAACATCCTGCAGTGAGGGCAGTCATAGTATTCCCATAAATACTATGGGAATAGTATGAATTCTTTTCAAAATAGTATGAAGCCTTTTCAAACCCCTAGTATATTACATCTACAGCCGTCCCTTCATCTATGACGTTTATAAATCTGTCAAAAAAGAGCAATCAAGTTTGTGTGACAAGATTTATTCTTCATAAATTCATAGTGCTTATTGCTCATGGGTCCACTATCATCAAGGTGTTGAGTGATTATCTCTCAATGTTCGCTGTATTGTTTTACCAGGAATAGAAGTTAGACTTCTTATGACCCTAATGGCCAGCATCATTCTTTTTACGTTCTTTTGAAAACTGATATTACATTTACTAAGTAAATATGCCCTGGTTTACTAATGTGACTACTTTTGCTGTATTTTCTTGGGTTACAAACTGCCTGTCAATGATGGAAGCTGAAGATATATAGCTTGACAAAAGCAGGCTCATGGGAATGTGAAGTGGTAATTGTTTTCCTGATGTTGTACTGTATTGAATTGGACATTAGTGAATATACTGTGAATTGAACAAGCAGGCCTATAGCAGACTGGTTGCTGAAAGCAGGGACATTTGGGGGCCCTGCAACTAAACAAATAAGTATCTCTAAGCAGTTTACTGTGCACACTTGAAATGACTAATCTCTATTGAAAATCTGAGCTGTTTCCTTCAGTTAAAATAGCAGTTTTTACTCTGCAAATGTAGATAAATGGTTGTCTAGCATTTCAACAAATTCTGTTCCTGGGATTCTGCCTTAGTTTCCTGGAAAATGCAAAGTTGTTTAAAGTTCAGGAGGGTTTATGATAGAATAGAAAAGAGTAAAGTTCTCATAAGTCATCATGATGAAAGGAGAAAGAGTTGCAATAATAGAGAATAGGGTCCAATAAGTAAATATGAGTAAACATAAATCACAAAAAACAATTAAATAAATCCTATTACTAATATGAACTGCCATACCAGATCGACCAGTGATCTAAGAGTAGCCATTACCAGATACTTCAGAGGAAATTGCCAAAAAACCCATAATGAACAATTATGTAATAACCTGCCTGTAGGGCAAGTTACTTCCTAATTTCAGGTTGGTGGTTGATTTATGCCCTGAATTGTGAAGGTTTGTATCCCTTATGAAATTTTATGGGGACTAAATTATTTGGGGATCTTCTCATTATTCATATAAATGACAACTTTTTAAAAATCTTACTAAGCACTTGAGCTCCATGATACCTCGTGGCAGTGAGTTTCACAGATTAATTGTATATTGTTTTTTCTTAGTTTTAAATTTGTTGCCTTTTAATTTCTCAGATGTCTCCTTTTTATTATAAAGATCAACTTTTTGGAGTCTCCTTGCCACATCCCACTTCACATTTTTTTTGTGGGGACTATCAGCTGTAACAGCTGTCCCCAGCATCTTCTGTTCCCATCAGTCACTCTCTGACCTGAGCAACCCAGGCTGGCCTTATTTAGGTCTCCCACCTCAAGAAGGAGGTAGGTTGCAGATCCCTTCCATCTGCTACAGACCAATCTCCATCAGATTGATAATCCCCACGAACGAATAGAAAGGATCCAGTCCTTACACCACATGGCCTCATCCAGGAAGAAAATAAAAGAAAGATTTAAAAAACAACAACAAACCTTTAGGCTGAAAAAGCTAATGTCCATAAAGTGCAGTTTTTGTTCTACTACCAGTTACTTCCTGAATTTGCCAAGTGTCACTGGAATTTAATATATGGTGGGAGAAGTGTTTAATTGAATGGGTGGGCAATTGCTTTTGATTGTGGAGACTGAGGAAATCCATTTTGATTTGTTTAGGAGTGAGGGACGCTGATTGTGAAAAAATTTGATTGGGGAAAGGAATTGATTTTGATTGTGGATATTTCAATTATAAATGTGCTGAGGTGGATAAGTGGGTTAGAATTGATTTTGAATGGGGCAGTAAGAAGGACTGATTTTGCCTAAAGAGGGAGCTTGATTGTACATGTGGGCTGACTATTGACTTTGAGAGGTCATCTGATTTTGAGTGGAAGGGGAAGAAGAAAAGGATGAAAGCATGGACAGACGGGGAAGAGAAACACATAAGAGTAGTAAAAAGGGATAATGATTTTTTTTCCAAATGATGAAAGTCACTCCACTCTAATATTTATTGACATTAACAGCATTCATACAAATTTGAGAGGTTAATGTCCAATTGCAAATCTAAGTTTGATTGAAAGGTCATAAGAGAAGGTGGCTCATGAGAATGGCCTCACTACTAACAGTCCACTTTATGAAAATGTTTAGGAAGCCTTGAATTAATGAATCCTCACAACACATCTGTGATGAAAGTATGTATTTTCTAGGTGGGGAAACTGAGGCAGAGAGGTATAATTCAATATGTAAGGTCCCCAGTTTGAGATTCAAATCTTGATTTGAATTTCCCCAGAGCTTGAGAATGGTCAGATCTAGAACATTGGTTCAACTCATTCTAGTGACCAGCTGTGAAGTTCTAATTAGGATCCAAATTTCTCCAGAGTTCAAGATGGTATAGATCTAGAGTTTTGGCTTGGGTCCATGTATGGTTTGTACTGAATATAAATTATTGCAATAGAACCACAACATGTCCAGTCTATCCTCCACATTAGACAGCTGAGTAGCGCATGCATAATTCTGTACATAATACACTTTCAGTAATCTACTATGACAAATAGAACAAATGACAAACTGATAAATAAGTCATTTTGTTTTAGCCCCGAATCCAGAGCCCACATCCCCAGCTCATCTTAAATTAGGGTGACCAGATGTTCTGATTTTATAGGGACAGTCCTGATATTTGGGGCTTTGTCTTATATAGGTGCCTGTTGCCCTCCACCCCCGTCCTGATTTTACACCCTTGCTATCTGGTCACCCTAGCTTAAATATCAGGCACTACCAAAAAATATTTGTGTTAATTGGTTTGAATCAACTCCAAATACAATCACTGTGCAAATTCAAAAAGAAGAGAAAACCTGGAGCAGAACCAGTGATTTATGCACTGGAACATAAGGCTAGTAACAAGCAGCAATCAGAGTAACAGTAGAACAGTGATGTCATGGAAAAACCCACAATTTTTCATTGGAGTGACAATGGTTCAGGGATTGGGAACAAGGACTGTATTTTGACACAAGGCTAATGACTGCAAGAAAGGAAGATTCAGAGACCAACATATATGCTTTCACCTACCATCTAAAAGCCCTCTCAAGGTCTCTGTGAAATGCTTACATATGACCTTTGAGATTCTAAGCTTTCCACTGCAGTAGAAAAGGAAGTCCTTCTAGAAAAAAGAACAAATAATTTTATTTCACCTCACTGATGGGGCTGTTATAAAATATAATAATGTGCTTTAAAACACCTATGTACAGTATGAGCTATATTCAGAAATGGTGAACCCCTTGCATTGCATTTGGAGCTTTTGAGACAGTGTTAGAATAAACATTGTTGGCATAACACCAAGTCAGTATTGATTGGTCTGTTAGTAGTGTGGGTTTAGATGAAAGGTACTGAGTGGATTGCCTAAACACTACCTAGGGAAAAAGCAGAGCTGATTGGAATTGTTTCAGCATTCAAAATCCTCAATGGCTAGTCATTAGCCAGGGTGCTTCTATACTCTGTCATACTCTTACTTTTCTGAGGGTTTACATTAATATATAATAATATCTTTCAAATAAGTCTGTGTTCGTACAACCATGTTGTATGGCTTAGTTCAGTAAGGCATCCAGGATAAAATTCAACCCAGTGTGAGCAAGCACAATTCCCCCTGCAGTCAATGAGAGTTGTCTAGTTGTGCCTGCACTGAACTTGGCTCAGAAAAGGGGCATTGGGAGTAATTTTAAAAAAGGATTCCTATCACAATTATAGCCATGGGATACATGTACCTAAAAAGACTTCAACTATGTGTTCTCTGAAGAAATACATAAAAAGGTCTGATTCCTAATCTTAGTTCAAGTGATTTGCTCCTCGGTCAGCGATCCATCCTCAGGTTTGATGGTTCTTGGGGGATTTTTTTTTTTTTTTTTTTTGCTCCAAGTTGCTATGCCAAATAGTTATCCACTTTATTTTTTTCATAAAAAGGCTGTTGCGGTGGCTTCTGAGACCTTATCCACCCAGTAGCCTCTGAGGCTTTTTCCATTTGGTTCCCAAGAACTTGGCTCAACTCCGAACTTGTCACTGAGGTTTCTTTATTGTCATAGAGTCAAACTATATTTGAGTTGATCAGGCTCAAGTGTAGGGAGTGAGTCCAGGGCATACCACACATCCAAAGTTACCCAGCAAACCTCTTCCTTTATATACATTTACACATTACATTGCATTTCCTATACATTGCATCACAAGTATTGGGATTGGCTTGGTCACTTTGTAAGAACCAATCCCTACAGAGCATGCTGTGTCCATGCACTATCCATGCATGACTTACTCATTACCTTGTCTTACATTCCAGGCTTATCTTATCCATTGTTATCTTGTCCATTGTAAAGGGGGAACACCCAGGGAACCCTTATCTTAGCTAGTACAGACATTGTGTTTCCAGCCTGCTGCTCCATTTACCTCCCTAATTATGGCTCCCAAGAAACAAGGCCTCATCCATATCCAATTTCTCATGTCAAGGCCTACAGGCACCTGTTCAATTTCAGATACTGCTCACTCAGTTCCACTCCAGCAGCCTGCATTGGTCCTCTGAGGGTCCTGAGCTCTTTAAATATTTTAGGTTGCCAACTTCCTTTATATTCTTTTCTTCAGCAGCTAATTTATTCTGAAACTCTTGTGAGTGGGCCAAGTTAAGTTACTTTATAAAGGGATGGATGCCCTCTTATTATTGCTGTTGATGAGGGGCTGCTTATCTCTAGAGTGCTGTTATGTGTCATAAAGGTTTGAGTTAAAGCTTTATCTAATACTTGTTCATGCAGTATTAATCTATTGGCAAACTACACTGATTTCCGCTGATGACAAATATTTCTTGATTTATTCCAATATAATTGTTGCATGTTCAGATAAAAATATGACTGAATAAATACTTTCTGCTGTGTATGAGTAAGAGGAATACGTAGAAATCTGACTTTACCACAATACATGTATAAAACCAAAGCAATCTCTGAACCATTAGTGATTATCTGCAAGAACTGATAGAGAATGGGTAAAGTCCCATAGGACTGGAGAAGAAATAGTACCTATTTTCAACAAGGGGAAAAAAGGAGGACCTTGGGAATTATAGACCAATCAGCTGAACATCAACAGAAAGTTACTGGAACAAATTATTAAACAATCAGTTTGTTCAAACCTAGAGGATAATAAGGTGATAAGTAACAGCCAACATAGATTTGTCAAGAACTAGGGTTGTCAAGAGATTAAAAAAATGAATCACGATTAATCGTGTGATTAAAAACATTAATCGTGTGATTAATTGTGCTGTTAATAATAGAATACAATTTATTTAAATATTTTGGATGTTTTCTACATTTTCAAATATATTGATTTCAATTACAACACAGAATACAAAGTGTACAGTGCTCACTTTATATTTATTTTTGATTACAAATATTTGCACTGTAAAAAACAAAAGAAATAGTATTTTTTTAATTCCCCCATTAGAATTACTGTAGTGCAATCTCTCTATCATGAAAGTTGAACTTACAAATGGAGGATTCTCCGCACCTTGAGGTCTTTAAACCACGATTTGAGGACTTCAGTAACTCAGACATAGGTTACGGGTTTGTTACAGGAGTGGGTGGGTGAGATTCTGTGGCCTGCGTTGTGTAGGAGGTCAGACTAGATGATCATAATGGTCCCTTCTGACCTTAAAGTCTATGAGTCTATGTAGAATTATGTACAAAAATACTTGCATTCAAAAACAAAACAATGTAAAACTGTAGCGCCTACAAGTCCACTCACTCCTACTTCTTGTTCAGCCAATCACTCAGAAAAACAAGTGTGTTCACATTTGTGGGAGATATTGCCTGCATCTTGTTTACAGTGTCACCTGAAAGTCAGAACAGGCTTTTGCATGGCACTGTTGCATCTGGCGTCGCAAGATATTTACGTACGAGATGCAATAAAGAGTCATTTGTCCCTTCATGCTTCAACCCCCAGTCTAGAGGACATGTGTCCATGCTGATGACAGGTTCTGCTCGATAATGATCCAAAACAGTATGGACCGACGCATGTTCATTTTCATCATTTGAGTCAGATGCCACCAGCAGACAGTGGATTTTCTTTTTCGGTGGTTTGGATTCTGTAGTTTCCACATCAGAGTGTTGCTCTTTTAAGACTTCTGAAAGCATGCTCCACACCTCATCCCTCTCAAATTTTGGAAGGCACTTCAGATTCTTAAACCTTGGGTTGAGTGCTGTATCTTTAGAAATTTCACATTGGTAATTTCTTTGCATTTTGTCAAATGTGCAGTGAAAGTGTTCTTAAAACGAACAACATGTGCTGGGTCATCATCTAAGACTGCTAGAACATGAAATATATGACAGAATGTGGATAAAACAGATCAGGAGATATACAATTCTTCCCCAAGGAGTTCAGTCACAAATTTAATTAATGCATTATTTTTTTAACGAGCGACATCAGCATGGAAGCATGTCCTCTGGAATGGTGGCCGAAGCATGAAGGGCATACAAATGTTTAGCGTATCTGGCATATCATAGCGTATCTGGCATATCATAACATACCTTGCAATGCCGGCTACAAAAGTGCCATGCGAACGCCTGTTCTTACTTTCAGGTGACATTGTAAATAATAAGTGGGCAGCATTATCTCCCGTAAATGTAAACAAACTTGTTTGTCTTCGCGATTGGCTGAACAAGAAGTAGGACTGAGTGGACTTGTAGGCTCTAAAGTTTTTAATTATTTTGTTTTTGAGGGCTTGTTGCTTTAACTGTCACAACCCCATAATTCCATCCCCTTGGTATTTCTTAGCTGACATCAATTTCCGAGTGTGTAAGTTAGACCATCATTTGTCACCCCTGAATTTCACCCTTTATGATTAAAATACATAATATATATAGTGTATGTTATGTTCATACAGTTTATATAACTTTTCCTGAATTGTCTAACTAATAAATAGTAGTATTCTAAAGGGTCTTCGTCCAGGAAATAAGAACTATTGTATAGAACTATAATTCCAGATTCATGTGCGAATTGGATTGAAGTAGGTTTTATTTTAAGTTTGTTTGCCCAAATGCACTAAGAGGTCTTGTATACAGAACAGCAAAATATTTGTCTTCAGAAAGTAAGACACATTGTATTATCTTTTGGTTTAGTAGAGAGCAAAAGTGTTGCAGGCACTCTTTGCACAACACATTGCAATTAGTGTTTATATAATGCAAAAAGCTTGTTTAAAGGGACATTGTCAGCTTGAAATCTGGGCAGTTTCAAAGAAGTGTTTAAATGCTCCTTCACTAACTATACCTGGCTTTAAGCTCCCCTGCCAGTTTTTGTAGTTTTGCAATCACATTTTGTTTTTTTAACATTCTTTCCTATGTTGTCATATGAAAGGCCCGCCCACACCGGAAAAGCTGACTGATTATATTGGGGAAACAGTAAAATTATTACACAAAAAGTGCTGCCTGGTGCACCAGATAAAGACATTGAAAGAGCAGAAAACTGTTTTTCTCTGATCTCCTTAATTATAGTAATCCCAGGGTGATACTTGTAACTAAGATAGAAAAGAAATTCAGACAAATGTGATTTCTCCTTTGACTGTCTCCTTTTGTAGCTGTTTGATTGATGTGCCCTATCTCAGTGTTCCCCTTAAATAAAGGGCGGTCCCACTGATCCAGAGGGGTAAAATCCTAGTTCCAGGCCAGATGTTCAGACTTCCATCCGGAAGTCCCTTCCTGAGTTGAGGGAAGCTCCAGGCAACTGAAACAAATGCAGGAGAACCTAGCTAGGTAGGGTAACTAGATGTCCCGATTTTATAAGGACAGTCCTGATATTCAAGGCTTTTTCTTATATAGAAACTATTACCCCCTTCCCCCCTACCCCATCCCAATTTTTCACACTTGCTATCTGGTCACCCTATAACTAGGCCTTTTAGAGCCATAGAAGCAAAAAGCAGTGTTATGAGAAGAAGCTAAGACAGGGAGTAGTGGACAGTGAAATCTCTAGTTTCATGCTTTGAGATTGAGTTTCATGAAGGCAAAATGGCCAGAAATCCTACTAGTTTGTTCTAACTGCTGCAGAAAACCTAGAAATAAACCCAAAATTCCCAAGGAGGCTTTCTCTACTTGAGACTCCTGCTAAATTCCCACCCAGCTGCATGGACCTTGACCCTGACACAATGAGACTGGGACTTAGAGCTGTAACTTCAAGACAGTTGCTGATTCTTGCCCCTTTTTCATAGAATGTAATATTTTGAGATGTTTTAATGTTACAGAGTTCAAGATTTTAAGTTTGTTCCTTTCAGCCCAGTATCCTCTCTCATTTCTTGGGAGGGAGGCAAGACTTATCTCTAGGACTCACACTACAGTTACCAATGGCCTTGTTTGTATTTACTACTTAAAGAGAGTTGTCCCTAAGGGAGGGAGATCCTTCCCTGAGCACAAAAAAACCCTAGGCTTTGAATTTTAAATTACTAGAGGTTTTTGAACAAAGCTGTCTTCCCTCTCAGCATGCCCAGCTGCAGAGCTATAAGCTGTTAACTAAGAAGCCTCTGCTTGGGTTTTATTTTCTGTTACCAGGAGCAGTCGGCCATCTGCTTGGTAAAGGAAGAGCTGTGCTTTGCTGCTTTTGGAAGCCAGGGTCACAAATACAGCACTACAGTTCTTAGCAGGTGATGTGTTCATATGGTTTCATATCACAAAACTTGTCTGTGACTTCTCACATTTTTTCCAGGTTGCTATCCAGTCTTATTTAGCTTGCAAGATCTAACAGGAGTGAGAGTGTGACTTAAACTATGTATCTTCAAAGATACTGTCTGTGGAGGTTTTCATCATTTCCTCACTAATGTTGTGGAGATGAACAGATCAGTCCCAAACTCTGGGGTGCATCCTCAGCTCATGCTACCACATGAGCTATTTGCACCAGTAGAGACCACCAGAGCCTGCTGCACACTCCCCTTCAGTGCTATGCTAAATGAGGGTGCTTGGCATCTCCTCAGCATCTTGGAGCTTGCAGGTCTTCCTTGGTATTAGAGCATGTGTGTGTGGGGGAGGAGGGGAGGAGGAGAAGTAGTAGTCAATGCATAGGCATCTGCAGGAAAAAGTCTTCTGTACTCCACTGTCTCCTGAAGAGTGCAGTGCTGGAGCTGAACTTGGTGCTAGAAAAGGCATTTGATCCTAGAGAAAAATACCTAGATCATTTGCAGAGGAAGGGGTGATGCCTCATGAGACGTACCTGGGTAGATGCCTCATTTGGAGGGGACTCTTCACAAGTCAGCATTCCGTGTATCTAGAAGACCACTGGGCTTCGCTACAGCTGACCCATATGAAAAGTCTTGCCTTATCCCACAAGGCTTGGAGCCTCTTTGCACTCAGTATACAAAATAGGACTGAGTGGAAGTTGGGACTCAACAGAAAAAAGCAAGTCTAGCCCCTCATGGGTCACTACAGTTGGAGCTAAAGTTGTGGTGATTAGAACGGTTGGAGAGCTTCTTCACTGCTTGCAGTCAAAAAGTAACTTCCTGCAGTGCAAGAACCAGAGTTTAGAGCATGCACGGTAAGGAACAGGCCTCAAGCCTACCTACAGGTTCTTAAGAGCTAATGGTAATTTCTACGTGACTAATGTGAGAGGCACTAGACCAAGGGGTGTGGATATCATCAGGGAAACAGAATTGTGAGGCAAATAACTTTATTGATTTCATTCCCTAATAATGAACATGTTTAGAAGCAACCTTGTAAACAAACACCTTTGAGTTGACTATGTAAAGATGGGTAAAAGGAGCTTCCTATTGAAGAAATGTGCTGGGTCATTGAATTCCTGCTCTTGGATCATAGAAATTTCTGCTGAAGCAGTTAAATTCAGTGTGGGACAGCAGCGTTTTCAATAAGGCTTCTCTTACAGGGAAGTGAGTACAACATGGAAGGCTGGATGATAGAGGCGATACCCCTTTTCTAGGACTGTTCCGCATATGGGTTGTTCAGCATATGAAAAGGGCTAGAGCATGTTCACTTAAATTTCACTTTACTTTTGTGGCAAGGAGTGGGGGTGGCCAAATTTTTGGATTTTAGCAAGCAATTGCCCCTCCTTAGTCTGATTTAGTAATCTGCATATTTGCGTATATAGCCTGGAATATTGAGTACATCAGTTTTCATGCTCTCCCAAATCCATGCACTTTAGTAGGTTCGTGGTCTAATACAATCTTGTGTGATAGGTGGAGGTATATCTGGCTATAGTACTTGTTATACAGCACTGTAAATGTGCATGACATTTTATCAGACAGATAAAAATAGAGATGAAGATTTTTTTTAAATGACTAATAATTTTTGGGTGCCCAACACAATACACCATAAAGGGGCCTGATGGGAGTGAGTGCTCAGCACTTTCTGAAAATCAGGTCCTTTTAAGATCTCTCAAGTTAAGCACCCAAAAATTGGGGCACCCAATATCACTTAGTCATTTAAACAAAATCTTCTCTTGGTTCCCTGTCCAGAAGAGTTTAGTCTATACATATAGCTGTGTGAATCTTTAAAATCACTAAAATAAGATCAACACATCCCACATCTTTTCAGTGCTCTCTCTTGCCTCATTAGTACAGTATCATAAAGTATTTCTCTTTAACGATTTTATTACCATGATGATTTTAATCGGTCTTATCCTGCTTGAAAAACAAAACATATTTGAAATGAGGGAAGATCATTGTACAAAGCCTGAATATCTGGACTGTTAAAGATGGAACAACATAAGATCTGCATCTAAAAGTGCTATGAGTCTGTTTGTACTAAACTGTCCAGTAGAGGTACTACCATTCGGTCAACCTGGACCGTCTTTCTGCTTCATTTCTTTATTCTCTAATTCCTTGTCCACTAGCAAATTATCTCTGCTTCACTTTACTTCCTGCCAGGAGGTAGTACTGTTATCTTTAGTAGCCATCTTTAATGCTAATCTATAGATTTGGCCAGCATAGGGTCCTCAAATACCAGTGGAGCCAGTATTCTTTCTCTGGAGACTTTAGTATGCTTGCCCCATGATGCAGTTGGTCTCCAGTGACCTTGGGAATGATTGCAACAAGGTTCCTCTCAAACAGGGGTGGCCAACCTGAGCCTGAGAAGGAGCCAGAATTTACCAATGTACATTGCCAAAGAGCCACAGTAATACGTAATGATATGCGCGCGCACATAATCATTATATACGTTGATAATGTATATTTATTATACATTTATAATGTATAGTTAACGATAATAACAACTTAATCTTTTACTTAGTGGGACTTCTGGCAATCTTTGCTTTCAACAATTCTCTTGAAGTTTGGTTTGTGTTCAGTTGTGCTCACATGCAGCAGTTCTCTTTAGTGGCTGTCTGTCAAAATGGATCGGTGCTTGGATTTTATGTTTAAGTGTCGAGAAAAGACTCACAAAGATAGGTCAAGGCAAACATCGAGATTAATTTTAGGGCTGCACCTCTGATGTTGCAGTATTTATCCTTTGGTGCAGATTTCCAGAAAGTAAGGGTCCCCTCTGTCTTCTGAACAGATTTCAATCTGTCATCTTCCAAAAGTTCTATTATTTCCATCTGGGATGTTGCTTCATCAGTGACTAAAGGGGGCTTCAGACAATTGGATTCAGCACTAAAAGGGTCAATCAGAAATCTGATTTGAGGTCTTTTCTGCTGTAAATCTTGGAATCTTTCTTCAAAACTGTCCTTAAGATCTTTAATCAGGCTCACATACCTAGTTGTGCTCCGTTTTAGGAGTTCTGCTGCATTTTCTTTTGATCTGGCTTGAAGTTGTGATATTGAGGGAAAGTGTGTCAGTTCTCCCTCAAGCATTTGTCTGTGAAACAACTGCAGTTTGTTCCTGAACGCAAATATGCCTTGCACTAGATCAGACAGCAACCAGAATTTTCCTTGTAAGTCCACATTTAGTTTATCCAAATGTAGCAGCATGTCTGCAAGAAATGCCAAGTCTAGAACCCATCCAGGATCTGTAAGCTCAGGGTGTATTCTTTGCTTCTCCTCCATAAACAATTTTACCGGTTTCAGGAGCTCGAAAAAATGGGAAATAATTTTACCTCTCAAGAGCCATCGAACTGCACAGTGAAATGGCAAATCGTCAGGGGAGTCGTCTTCATCCAGTTCTTCAATTAGATTTTGAAATTATCTGTGGTTGAGTGCATTTGAGAGAATGAATTTCACAATGTGCAAGACAGGTTTCATGACATGATCAAATTTGAGATTTTTAGATACAGTGAAACCCCGCTATAACATGATGATTGGGGTCCAAAAAATTCAATCGTGATAAATGCGGGGTCGCGGTATAGCAAGGTTTACCATTTCAAACCGGTCAGTTTCAAGCCGGTCAATTTCTCTTGGGCAGAAAAGGACTTGCATTTGCTAACTGCCCATAACAGTAACTGAAAGGGTGCAGCTCCAGCAGCGGGGGCTCTCAGCCATGCAGCGAGAGAGGGAAATACTTGGGGAGAGTAGGGAAGACGTGCAAGGGGCAGAGGAAGAACGAGGAGCACCTGGGGAGGAGAACGGCTCTTCTCACCAAAAGGAGAAGTGGGGGGTAGAGGCAGTGGGGAAGGCACATTCCATTTTTGGGGTTTTTTTCTTTGGTGGCGCTCCAGCCTCTTTTTTTTTCTTTTTTGTGCTTCCGTGCCGCTCTGGCCGCTTTTTCTTTTTTTGCTTAGGGTGGCCGGAGCCACCTTATGATCGTGTTATATCCGAATTTGCGTTATTGTGGGGCGCATTATAGCGGGGTTTCCCTGTACCAGTTACTCCTGATGAATAATACAGTGAAATGTCCAAAATTCGTGAAAGCTCTCGTCAGACTTACAAAGCCCTACCAATTAATCCATTCGCAGATCCCCATATGGATGAAGCCCATGCGTTGCAATGGCAGTGAGCTTCTGTAAAGGCAAGTGGCTTTTTGCAACTACCAACATCAACGCCGCCTTTAGATCTCGTCCATGAGTTCTGTCCTTTAGTGACACGATATCGAGGAGTTCTTCCCTTTCAACACAGTCGTCAGACACAGTGTGCGGACAAATACCAATAATAAGGTTTATCCTGTGCATGGCACGACTCACCAAAGCGATGCTCAAATACTCACACTGCTGAAGTTGCGAGTGCAGTTGCAATTAGATGTCACTATTCAGTTTGGAGATTCTCCGTTCTATTGTGTGGTGTGAAAGCTGCAGGCCAGAAATTTTCTTCTGTAGAGTCTCGTTCTCTGGTGACAGAATTGAAATCACATCAGTGAAGCACGTATTTATAGGCTCTACTTCAGAGTAGGGCTTTTTCACATGGGCTATGTGTCAGGCCACATAATAGGAGGCTAATGTTACAGTCTGCGATTGGATGGCAAATCTGGTGAAGAACTGGGCTTCTACAGCTGTTTGTTTTTTCAAAGTTTTCAGTTTTCAAGTGTGGAGTTCAGAACCTTGTGGGAATTCTTGATCCATATGTGCATGGCTAGAAGCGAAATGATGCTGCAAGTTTGAAGATTTGAACTGAGAGATACATATCTGGCTAAGAAAACACATGGCCTTACCATTTACATTCAACGAAAAAGTACTTATTCTCCCACTCCTGTTGGAAGCCTCAATTTTCATCTGTGTATTTTCTTTTCTGTTTGCACTTGCCTTCCATTGTTAGATGGTGTAAGAAAATTTTTGATTAAAAATTTCCACACCAGCAGTCACCATGTGCTTTATTCAAGGAGACACTAGTGGCGGCCGGGAGGTGCTGGACCCCTGGCTCTGTCCCAGGCCCCAAGCCCCACTCAACTCCTTTCCCCAAGTCCCCACCTGCACCTCCGTCCCGCCCCCTCCCCTGAGTGAGCCGTGTCCTTGCTTTCCCCTCCCCCCCCTGAGCCTTCTGCATGTTGCAAAACAGCTGATCGCGGCAGGCGGGAGGCACAGGGAGGGAGGAGGAGGTGCTGGGGGAGGGAGGGATGAGGCTGTGCACACGTCCTCTCTCCTCCCCCATGCCTCCAGAGCCTCCTCAACGCCGCGAAACAGCTGATTGTGGTGGACAGGAGGGGGGCTGCATGCCACGTCCTCACTTCTGCGCTCTTCCCCCCCCAGAGCCTCCTGAACGCTGTGAAACAGCTGATTGTAGAGGGCAGGAGGCATGAGGGAGGAAGGGAGGGCTGATAGGGCTATCGGTGGGTGATGAGCACCCATCATTTTTTCCCCAGAGATGGCTCCTAGCGGGAGCTGCATATTGTCTTCTGAAGAGCCGTATGCAGCTCCAGAGCCACAGGTTGGACACCCCGCTCTCAAAGCATATGAACCTAAAGAATACCAGCGCAATTCTTTTTACTCCCAGTCATTCAGTATGTCTTGCAGTAGCTCTTCTTCCCTCAAGCTTCCTTGGAGTCTGACACTTCCTTTCCTCATCCTCACATTCTCTTTTACAATTGTTCTTTGCCTATATGCCTATACTTGCAGTGCTGAGGAACGCTGCACACAGAGGGACAATCATTTTTGGCAACATACAAAGAATGTGTTCAAGACAAATTAAATTACTTTTTTTTGGTCTCACTCATTTGAAAATGTCTGTCTTCTATAGGGATATCAGTGCATGTAATGGAGCAGTAAGCTAGCCTGCTATCAAACAAGGAAAAGTGGTATAGATTAATTATCTCGCAAATATTTTGGAAAGTCAAGTAGTTCACCCATTTGTGCTGCTACATTTCCCATGTTTTCAGCTGAAAGAGCAAGCTGCTGTCTAAATTGTTGGCAGCTTTTTCAGATGAGACCAGCTTAATCTATTTTGCATTCTTCGAAGGGAGCTGCCATTGTTATCTCTTGTATGTTATCTCTACATTGCCCTATTGTAAACAATATGTTTCTTTTCTAATAATACTAGTATAGTGTTGGTGAAAGCAGTTGGCTTGACAGTACTAGAGAAAGAAATCCTCTGTTTTATTCATGACAGGTATGTCAGTGGCTGAACAAGCATAGGGTTGCTATGCCAGAGCAGACCGGTTGTCCATCTAGCCCAGTATCTTATTTCCAACAGTGGGCTAAACCAGTTGCTTTACTGGAAACTGTAAATCTCACCCCTTAATGGACAAATTTAATAGTTGAATGGGGGTAAATTCACTCACAAATGTGTCCCTGCTCACAGCTAAAGAGATTTCCCGTAAAGGAGGAGCGAATAGTTCCATACTTGGCCTCTCAGCTGAGTCTGCCAATGAAGCAACCACTTAGAATGGTGATGCTTGTGATGTAGACACTTAGGCCTACAACTTCAAAGATATTTAGGTCCCATTGGGAGTTAGGCACCTATCTGTGCCACCTATTATTAATATTGTACAATGTTAATATTCTCTAGGTGGTTCATATCTTTTGTGTTTTCAATTTCTATGTTTGTATATTAAGGTTTTTTCCTTTTACTGTTTGTATTTTAAGTTACATTGTCTATTTGTCCAAACTACTAATTTTGAAAAACTTTCAAATATACACTCTCTTCATTTCGAGGTGGACTCTGCCTTCTCTACAGCACGATGCATGAGATCAATGGCTGTTGCTATACAAGAAAATGTTTTCCCCAAAACATACTCATTGCTCTTATACTGGGCTTCCACAGCTAAAGTATCAGAGAGAGATTGGATAGTTCTGCTACTCCAAGTTCTCTACTATGGGTCTGCTGAACACTTGATAAATTAAAACTAAAGATCTGATCTAGCATATATTTCTAGTTTTCTGAGAATCACAAGCCTAGAAAGACCATAGATGCTTGCTTGCCTATGAGAGCCAACTTGTCCCATCAATCTAGAAAGCAAAGAGTTCTTGGGATTCCTCTGTTTATTCCTTCCCATCATCATATTGTTGCTCCATTGCTGACCTCTGAAACAGTGAGGTGAGCTAGGGAGAGTCTGGTAACCTTGGACTGGTTCCTCTTTAAAAATTCTTTCCTGATGTTCATTCAGCCAGGGAACAGCCCAGGCCTGCTTTATAATGTGAGCAAGTCCCTGTTGTTGTCGACTGGACGCAACCACAAACTGCACCAAGTGTTGGCCAAATTCCAGTGAAGGCTTTTCTAAATCCTTCCTGCAGTTTCATTTGAATAAAACATTCTTCACATCCTGCTCTAAATGTTTGTATCATTGCTGTGCACTCATTCCACCCCAGGGCCAGCTGCATTTCAACAGTGGATGATGTGATTCTGCATATTTCATACTTACATCTCAAGGATCATGATGCTAAATTAGTTAATGTTCATAAATCTCTTCAAGAACTTCATATGTAAATAATTTAGAGCCACATTGTGCCTGGCATTTATGAAAGTGTGAAAGTTAGGGGAGGATGCAAGTAGCCTTTTCTTTGCAGCCCCTGGGTATGGGGTAGGTATAGCTGCATTACTTGCACGCAGTGGAATAGAGGAACTATTCCTTCTCTACTCTCCTGGGTGTGTACAAAGTAATAGAGCCCTCAGAGATCTTATTATGGATGCTTCCCTGAGAAAAGTAAAGCTTTATTATTTGTTTTTGTTTAGACTATAAACTCTTTTATTTTGATTTATTATATGCTTTGAAATTTTTAACTTGCAAAACTCTAAAAATGCACATCTGAGTTGACTTTGTACAAGTCAAACCAATGAACTGGCACTATAAGCTGGTATCACACTCTAAAACCAACATCCCACTTTTATAAACAGAACTTGAGGTGTGTTTGAGAAAGGGATCATGTGCACTGAAGGAATATTTTAGTCTTGACCTGACAACAGTTTGTAATACTTCAAACTACCAGTTTGTAGATCTGCTAGATTCTTTATTGAAAATTGTATGAGCTCTCCCTTTTGTTACAATTATTGTACATTACAAGTTCATTTCTTTGCCAGAGTTTATTTTCAGTACAGATATTAATCAGTTAGGGCCCTATCCTGCAAATATACATACAATTAACGTTAACAATGTGAATGGAACCACCCTCATGCTTAAAGTTAACCAAATGTGTGTTTGTAGGATTGGAACTTTAGGTGATAAACTTTGCTTATCAAGTTTTAATCATTGGCCCAGGGTGGCAGTAGCCCTTTAAGAGGGATGAGGCCAGTGGACTTGTGACAGGTCAGGGGACCTCCAGTTTGGCTATGAGAGAAGGTACCAGAGGAAGGGAGGGTGGTCTGGTCTGAGAGTCGTTCAGTCAGGAAAGAAGCAGGCAGGCAGTGATGGCTGGGGATCTCAGTGCCTGCTCCTTGGGAATAGGAAAACACACCGAAAGCCTAGAGGCCTGGGTAGTGGGAGCAGAAGCAACAAAAAGTTCCCTGGGACTGGCTGATAGTCCCTTAAAATGGCAGGCATTGGGAACCGGCAGGGAGAAAAGGGTTTCTAAGGAGAACTGTGCTAAGTTGAGGGAGTATAGGAGAATGTTGCAATAGGCCCTGAAGCAGGAGGAATTGAGAGAGACAAAAGAGCTATAGCCCAGATGGGCTGAGGAACTATTTGTTAGGTTTTGCCTATTTTTGTGAAATAAAACTGTCTGGAAAAGAGTTGCTGAGTGTGGCAATGAGTCCCTCACGGGCTGGGGATAAGCCAGCACCCTACACTCATCTTCTTCCTTCTTTTAATCATGACTAGGAATCAAATAAATGCAATTCTGGAATTATTACTGCTTATACATGGACTGTGATACAAAGACTCCAGCAGCTTCAGAGGATCAATCGGATGAAAGACTTTTCAGAGTATGCTTTGGCATAACTTAAAAATCTTCCCTGGGAAATCACAGTAAGTCCCAGCAGTACTTCAGAAAATACAACTCGTCAGGGCTTACATCATGCACACAGAGATGTGGAGAAACTGGCAACAGTTTCTTAGCTACAGTTCTTAGTACTTGAAATCTTCAGCTTTTGAGAGAATCTGAGTCTCTTTTCTATTTAACTCCAAGTCCATGTTCAAAAAACATTTTGACATTTGAATTGGATTTTAGTCCAACTCTGTTTATTTTTAATTCCATTTTCTCTTTTGAGACCAATCTTTAACAATTGTGGAATCCAGGCAGCACTTCAGGAGTAGAAGTTGTTTATGAAGTAAAGGACTAATGCTGTTTTCAGTCCTGACACAGTTATCATCCCATGATTCGTGTGATGAGTGTGTGACTCTCTTTAAACTGCCTAATTCTATTGGCTTAGAGCTCTAAGCATTAATTGATTAAGCAATCTGATTATATGTTAATTCACCTTATTTTCCTCCTAATTTTATTTATTTAAATACTTTGGTTTATAAAGTATAAAAACTGTATATCCTATGCTCAGGACACACTTACAAGAAGTAACTAATTCTCACAAGTATGGAAGGTTGACAGCCTCCCCCTACTTGAGATTGCAATCAACTTCCTTTATAAAGCCTGATAGGTTTGTATGAAAAATTGGTTTGGCCTGAAAATTGCTAATTTACTCTGACACAACAAAGAATGTTTTCAGAATCTGTAACTCCAAAACAGAAGTTTTTTAAACTCAACAGAAACAAACAACCCTGATTCAAAATAGTGTTTTCTGTCTAACATTTCTTTGTCTCCTTCTATTTCAAAAACGGGTTGTTACAAATCATTCTAACTCTCCTTGAAAACTCACGTGCCAGCTATATTTAAAAAATATAAGTTCTATTGCTGCAAAAAATAAAGTTTTGTTGTGGATAACTGTGGTCCCAATCCTGCTCATATTTCTTTCAGTAGAAGTTCTGGGCCCAATCCTGCCCCCATTTTATATTAATGGGAATGTATTCCAACTCACTTCAGTTGGCTTGTGACTGGGCCTATCAATGGTTCACTGTTAAACTGGGAAGACATATCTAGTGAGGTCCCAGATCTGTCCTGGGTCTGGTACTAGTCAATATTTTCATTAATGACTTGGATATTGGAGTGGAGAATATGCTTATAAAATTTGAAGATGCAACCCCTCCCATCTTGGTGTCAAGCATTCTGGAGGATAGGATTAGAATTCAAAATGACCTTGATAATTGAAGAATTGGTCTGAAATCAACAAAATGAAATACAACAGTACAAACTACTACACTTAAGAAGGAAACATCAAACGCACAAATACAAAATGGGGAAAAACTGGCTAGGTAGTAGTACTGCAGAAAAGGATTGGGGGATTATCATGGGTCAGAAATTGAATATGAGTCAACTATGTGACATAGTGGTGAAAAAGGCAAATATAATTCTGGAGTGGATTAATAGGAGTGTTGTATGTAAGAGAAGGGAGGTAATTGTTTTGCTGTACTCAGCACTAGTGAGGCCTCAGCTGGAGCGCTGTGTCAAGTTTTGGACACCACACTTTAAGAAAGATGTGGAAAAACTGGAGAGGGTCCAGAGGAGAGGAACAAAAATGATAAAAGGTTTAGGTAATATGATCTAGGAGGAAAGGTTAAAAAAACTGGGCATGTTTACGCCTGAAAAAAGAAGGCCAAGGCGGGAACTGATAACAGCTTTCAAATATGTTAAGGGCTGTTATAAAGAGGACTGTGATCAGTTGTTCTTCATGTCCACTGAAAGTGGGACAAGAAGTAATGGGCTTAACCTGCAGCAAGGGAGATTTAGGTTGGATATTAAGCAAAGTTTTCTAACTATAAGGATAGTTAAGTTCTGGAACATATTGTCCAGTTTGTGGAATTCCCTTCATTGGTAGATTTTAAGAACAGGTTGGACAAACGCGTGTCGGGGTGGTCTAGGTATACTTGGTCCTGCCTCAGTGTGGGAGGATGGACTTGTGGTTCCTTCCAGCCCTACATTTCTATGATTCGACACCTCCTCACCCCCATTAATGAATGTGGATGGCCTATATCATTCCTGCCACTTCAGTTTGGCAGCTGCTCAGAGATGGAGTCTTAAAGCAGCTCCAACAAAAAGGAGAAAGGCTGTATTGAGCCATTGTTCTGATTTGACCTGAGGGCTGGGAGTTTCATACAGGCAATGCAGAGTACGTTTTCATATGCTGCGTGTAAATAATCCAAACTAGCATACCCACTAACTCTGAGTTTAGTCATTTATTCCTTTTAATGTAAACAAACTCTCATCTACTTATCACGAATTTGTATTAGTTTTCTTGAGAGGTGCAGTGGTGCCTTGTGGCAAATTATTTGGCAGTCTTGAATTCATTCTAATTCATTCTGTCTAATTTGGCATTCAGTCAAAGCCTTGTAGGCAATGCCACCTGATTGCACAGTGTTGGATGGTTTGAAGCTGGAATCCCAAATCTTCTCTGCAGGGGAGCACCCCCTGACCCCATGAAAGTATTCATAAACACTCTTGCAAGTGGAAACTCATTTTCTGGACTTTAACCTGGGTCATTCCTAATTAGGGAAGAGGGAGTCCCAAAGACAGCAAGGGCCTGGCCATTTCTGAGAAGAGCAGACTTGAGAAATTCTTGAAAGCGTATGTTTGCTAAGATTCCTGACAAGCTTGTATCTTTTCCCTTCCCCCTCAACCTTGATGCTCTGCCTTCCTCAATTCTAAGGGGAATAATGGTACTTTTTTGTTTTCATTCTCAGTAAGCAGATTTAATATCCTGGGAAGATTTGTGTTCCTGTCCAGCTGAGTGCTGCCTGACAGAGGCTAGGAACTGTGAGCAAAGAAAATATCCTGTTGTTTGACTCCTCCTGTGCACGAGGAAACAGGACTTTGTACAGTCTTTGTAAATAAACAGGATTGCATCAAAGAACTACCTGTCTCCATCATTTATTTCTCCTCCTAACTGAAACAACCAACTGGATCGTGAATTTTGGCTCCCACTCAGGTCCAAAAGAGTCAATACTGGTGCAAGAGGTGGGATCTAGTTTTCAAGGAGAGAAATTATGAGCTGGTACTTCTCTTCTCAATTTGTAACCAACAGAGGCCCAAAGGGGAGAGTTGGATTGTCCCAGTTCAAGTGATATAAAAGCCCACTATGTTTCAGTGAAAAACTCCCAGGGAGGCTTATCTGGCTCAGTTCAACATCAAAACCTAAATGAATGTCTGGGAAGAGGAAGGGGGGATGGATTAGAAGCCAACATCAATGGTCCAGCTCTGATATTTACCCCCAGAAAAGAGAGAGTTTTCCAGACTTGGTAGAAGCTCTTGACATGTGTGGGACCAGCAATCAATTTGAGCTGGCCAAGGCTCTAGCTAATGGCTAGAAGGACAGGGAAAGAAGAGACTTCATCTGAATTGGCAGAGGACCTGCAGACACTTGTGTAACTGGCATATCCAGATACCAATGAGGGCAGGATATATTGGCAATGAACCAATTTGAAAACACTCAGCCAGACTTATGCTTTCAAATCAAGATCAGTGAGGGAGACCAAAGACACTATGGGAAGCTATGGAATCTGCCACAGAACTTGAATCTTTCCATGCAGCAGTGTACCAGAAGAGGAAGAAGCCACTAGTGAGGAAGATGGAAGTTGATTGGCATGAATCCTGCAAGTACAGATGTGTATCGAGACGTATGATAGAAAAGGGGATTCCAATCTGGTTTATGACATTTTTGAACAATTAGAAAAAGTGATGAATTCAGTTTGTAAAACAAGGGAAATCAGCAATAATTCAAAAATTAAGGGAAGCAATTCAGTTAAATGGTATTGCTGGAACTGTGAAAAAATTGAGAACAGAAAGGGGGATTATTATAAATATGAGGCTGGCCAGGACAGAGTATCACAATTCCCTAGTGAAAGCCCCTCTCCCAGTTTGGGAAGTGAGGAGAATCTAAGCTGAAGGGACAAAGTATGGAAGTGCAAGAATCAGCCTATAGTTGTTTTAGATCTGGGCCATAAAACAACAGTAATGAGAATTTGGCAACTGAATATGTAATAGGATCTGTGAAATTTGTGGGAATAGTGGACACTGGCTCAAACACAAGTTGTTAAACCAGACATGCTAAAAAGGCTAAGGAATAAATAGGGGATCCAAAATTGAACCATCTAAGGAGAAGCAAAGAGAACTTCTGATGGGTGAAATACAGGCAGGATATAGAAAATTAGTGCAGGAAATATGATGCTTGTGTGGCAAAGAAGGGCCCTCTAAGACTGGGAGAACCTGTATGTGGCAGCATCTCATTGAGTCACCAAAGAAGTGCATTACTGTTGATTTGCTTAGGCCTCTGCCTGAGACAGAGACTGGCAATCAATATTTGCTGGTAGCTATGGACTGTTTCACATAATGGTCTGAAGCTTACCCAATAAGAAACCAAGTGATTGTGACAGTAGCAAAGATTTTAGTGAATTAATTCTTCACCAGAGTTGGGATTCCAGGTGTTATTGGCTTTATCTGAGGAGAACTTGGAAGGGATTTGAAGGAAGTTGGGTTAAGGGCTAACTTTTTTCCATTGGCTTGTCTACATTATTCAAGTTGCACATGGGTATCAACAGGTGTTGCTGAAATGGCATTGAACATGGTTTATTTTTAATCTATACTTACAGCTAAACTGTATCCAGCATCCGTTCAGTGGCACTCATTGCTGACTTCCATTGTCAGCAATAAGTTTTTTTTTCTGCTGTAGCCAAGCTCCCAGCAATCTCTAATGCTGAAGATATTTATTTCTACTGACTGTAACCGGCAATTATGTATTCCTAATATTTTCTGTTTCCTTTTTAATAGTTAAAGGCAAATTTCAACTATAGGATTTTCCTGTTTGAGGAATATTTTTTCTGCTTTAAATCCTTAGCATTATAACTCCTTTAAGGAAGTATCTTCACTCCCACTCCTTGATTACATTTCCTAAAAGAAGATGATAAGTCAGGAGAGGATTCACTATAGAAAATTTAATATCAGCTGACCATACCATTGTATCAAAAGGGATTAATACTGTAATGTGAAGAGCATGTTCTCTCTTGCCTTCCCACAAGAGCACAAAACCAGACAAAATAACTCAGCCACACAAATATGCCAATGTGTATTACCAATTAATAATTGTGGCACCTTAGAGACTAACAAATTTATTAGAGCATAAGCTTTCGTGGACTACAGCCCACTTCTTCGGATGTATATAGAATGGAACATATATTGAGGAGATATATATACACACATACAGAGAGCATAAACAGGTGGGAGTTGTCTTACCAACTCTGAGAGGCCAATTAATTAAGAGAAAAAAAAAAAACAAAAAACAACTTTTGAAGTGATAATCAAGCTAGGCCAGTACAGACAGTTTGATAATAGGTGTGAGAGTACTTACAAGGGGAGATAGAGTCATACCATCAGGGGCTCGTTCACCTGCACATCTACCAATGTGATATATGCCATCATGTGCCAGCAATGCCCCTCTGCCATGTACATTGGCCAAACCGGACAGTCTCTACGCAAAAGAATTAATGGACACAAATCTGACATCAGGAATCAAAATACTCAAAAACCAGTGGGAGAACACTTTAACCTGTCTGGTCATTCAGTGACAGACCTGCGGGTGGCTATATTACAACAGAAAAACTTCAAAAACAGACTCCAAAGAGAGACTGCAGAGCTAGAATTGATATGCAAACTAGACACAATCAACTCCGGTTTGAATAAGGACTGGGAATGGCTGAGCCATTACAAACATTGACTCTATCTCCCCTTGTAAGTACTCTCACACCTATTATCAAACTGTCTGTACTGGCCTAGCTTGATTATCACTTCAAAAGTTTTTTTTTTTTTTTTTTCTCTTAATTAATTGGCCTCTCAGAGTTGGTAAGACAACTCCCACCTGTTTATGCTCTCTGTATGTGTGTATATATATCTCCTCAATATATGTTCCATTCTATATGCATCCGAAGAAGTGGGCTGTAGTCCACGAAAGCTTATGCTCTAATAAATTTGTTAGTCTCTAAGGTGCCACAAGTACTCCTGTTCTTCTTTTTGCGGATACAGACTAACACGGCTGTTACTCTGAAACCAATTAATAATTGTAATTTAAACTAAATATTTTTGAATTATTATATGTCCTTTAAACTTTTGTTCTTATACAGGCTGGGTGAGTTTAGAAGGACGCTCTCGTCTCTTAGGAGGGGGTGCAGTGGCTGTGCAGTAAGGATGAATGAGATATAGCAGTTACTCCATGCACTGGGAGGGATTAAGTTAGCAGAGGTATCTAGTCTCCAAAATTTGGCCAGGCTCTACATTAACTTAATATGAGTTCTGGCAGTAAAAGTTTAAAATGTTCTGGTAACATGACTAAGAAGATTTAGGCCCTCTTTGAATATTAGATTATTTTTGATGGTGCTATTTTGTTTCTATGTTACACACATGTAACCCAGTTATGATTCCCTGTTATATATACCTGCCCCTCTACTTGACACCACCAACCCAAAGCTGCTGTGACCTATTCTTCTTCTCTAACTGGCCCCAAAGCCCTGAAACTAGGCTAGGTTCAGAAGCCAGTTGTTTTGAATATATTGGTACTGGGTAACTTCTTATTCTCCTCTACAAGGAACTATTATTGTGTAAAAATAAGTAGCACTAATTGATGTTAAAGTACTAGTAACAGTCATTATTATGTATTCAGACTATCATAACTATACAGATTAGAATTAATTAGGAATAGGCAAGACCAGGACCAAACAAGAAAATAGAGTTATATACATGTATTGCTATGTTTAGGAACAGCTAAGAGCAGTAATTTATACTGAATTTCTCTCAATCCTCTAAGGTCCACTAAATTGTGGATTATGTTGCAGGTACCTGAACGTATTCAGCAGGAGGAACCCAGGTGCCTGCACTGAATGTAAGGAAGAATGAGACAAAGGATAAAAACACCAGGTGGTGCTGAGTTGGTTTAGGAGGCTCTAATCCAGTGGTGGGCAAACTATGGCCCCCTGGCCACATCCGGCCCGCCAGCCACTTTAATCTGGCCCTTGAGCTCCTGCTGGAGAGCAGGGTCTGAGGCTTGTCCCGCTCCTGCGCTCCAGCTGGGGAGTGGGGTTGGGGGCTGCTCTGCACATGCATGCCGCAGCTCCGCACAGCTCCTGGAAGCAGCAGCATGTCCCTTCTCCGGCTCCTACATTTAGGGGCAGCCAGGGGGCTCTGTGTGCTGCCCCCGCCCCAAGTGCCACCCTTGCAGCTCCCATTGGCCAGGAACTGCGGCCAATGAGAGCTGCAGGGGTGGCACCTGCAGACAAGGCAGCGCGCAGAGACACTTGGCCGCATCCATGTAGGAGCTGGAGGGGGGCATGCCACTGCTTCTGTGAGCTGCTTGAGGTAAGCACCACCCAGAGCCTGCACCCCTAAGCCCCTCCTGTGCCCCAGCCCTGATCCCCCTCCCGCCCTCCAATCCCAGCCTAGAGCACCCTCCTGCACCCCAAACCCCTCATCCCCCCCATACCCCAACCTCCTGCCCCAGCCTGGAGCCCCTCCCGCAACCTGAACTCCTCATTTCTGGCCCCACCCCAGAGCCCACACCCCCAGCCTGAGCCCTCACCCCCTCCTGACCCCAACCCCAATTTCGTGAGCATTCATGTCCTGCCATACAATTTCCATACCCAGATGTGGCCCTTGGGTTAAAAAGTTTGCCCATCCCTGCTCTAATCCCTAGCAGTGGTATTCAGAATGGTAGGATGGCAGTGTTCAAACTCTTGAGTCGGGCTACCTAAATTCATGAGATTGGTTTATAAAATCTGAGATTTGAAAACCATAATCCATTTCAGGGCTTTTGATTTACCTTTCAGTTTTCGAGCCTGTAAGCAGGAGTGCTAGAACGATTTGTATAGCGGGAATTGCTGAGAGCCATTGAAACAAACCATAAATCTTGTATATGACAGAAACTACTTCAAGCCCCACGCCCAGTTCCAGTCCCTCTGCCTGTAGGGTACAGTCACCCCATGTTTTCCAACCCCTCTTCCGAACCACAGGGGCAGACCTGTACCAGGGGCTTTTCCAAGGTGACAGCTAAAGTTATCCTCTCCTCACAGGAGTGCAGACGCTGGGGCTGCTGGACAAACACCACCCATCCCACAGTTTGTGAACAGGGTGAGAGCAGGCCACAGCGGGCTGGACCGAGAGGGGTGCAGCCTCTGTTGACAGGTTCAGGAGGGTTCAGAACCAGGCGGTTCCAGCCCTGCCGCTGAGTGCCTGGGCGCAGGGATGGAGGGAGTTGATGGGCAGGTTTCCTTTGCCAGGCGTGAAGGGGGGAGGCCGGAGGCTCAGCTCTCCTGCTGGGCCCCGGGCTCCACACGGCAAGGGCGGGCTCGGCAGCGAGAGAACGTCGCCCTGGATGGGGACGGGATGCAGGGGAGGGGGCGGGGCCCTGTCGCCGCACAGGTGCGAGGGGCGTGGCCTTGTCTCGGCCGGTGGGTGGGCTGGGGAAGCGGTGCATGCCGGGAGCACCTATAAGCGCTTGCAGCGCTTCCCGCCCCCCCCAACGTGTGACCTCTCACCCGGCGGCGCAACGCGGAAGTGCGATGGCGGCGGCAGCCGAGGCAGCAGCGGGAAGCGGCCCGGGGTCCCAGCCCCCTGCCCAGCGGAGGCTGCGCATCCTCTCTGGCCACCTGCAGGGCTCGCCGGCGAGCCGGGCGCCCGAGGCTGAGCGGTTCCTCTCCCCGAGCCAGTGCAGGGCGGGGGGCGCAGCTGAGCAGCCGGTCGCGTCCACCATCCCTAAGAAACGGTGAGTGGGGCGGGGCCCCGAGGGAGCTGGGGAAGGGAAGGGAAGAGCGCCTCTTGCAGGCAGGAGAGGGCTGGGGGTGTTGGCGAAGAACGGTGGCCCTGGGGAGCGGCGCCCATGTCGGGGGCCCGCTGGGGCGGGGGTGCTGGGGCAATTGCTGTTGCCCCAGCCCTGGGCATTGAGGAGCCAGCTAGAGACGGGTGGCGGGGTGTACTGGGTATCCCTGTTGGTCACCCGTCTGGAGCTGGAGGCTGTATGCGAGGGGCAGTGGGTGAACGCCGGGGTGTTTGGAGGGTTCATGTGTTCATGTGAATTGGCGAAGGAGTTAATTAGGGTGACCCTGGCCGGGAGGGGGCGTCGGGCTAACCTCAGGTTGGGAAAATGCTGGGTAGGGACGAGAGGAGCCCCATCGTTCGGGAGGACGCTTGGAATGAATGAAGGAACCGTAAGGGGTTTTCCTGCCTCCTGGGGCCATGGGCTGCAGAAAAGGAAAGGGTCTAATTTTTTCCTCTCTCTTATTTCTGTTCAGCTACTAAGTGGAATACTTATGTAGTTATTCAACGAAGAATCTGAGTGTGTTTATTAAATTGGCAAAGGGAGCAGATCCTTGATTAATGCTGATAAAACATTTAAATCTGGTGGAAAGTGCAATGTGTGTGGAAAAACTTAGGACTAATCTACACTAGAAATGCTACAGGGGCAAAGCTGCACTGATGCATCATGTAATAACATAAGAACAGTCCTACTGGGTCAGACCAAAGGTATACTGTCTTCTGACAGTGGCCAATGCCAGGTGCCCCAGAGGGAATGAACAGAGCAGGTATTCCCTGTCTCCCATTCCTAGCTTCTGGCAAATGGAGGATAGGGACGCTATCACTATTATAGTCTTGGCCTTCACAACATCCTCTGGCAAAAAGTTCCACAGGTTGTCTGCTGAAGACACTCTGTGCTGACTGGAGAGAGCTCCCCCATCAGTGTAATGAAACCGCCTCTTCTCCTGCTGTCATAGCGCTGTCCACGCCAACGTGTAGGTCAGTGTAACTTGTGCACCTCAGGGAGGTGGCTTAGTCACATCCCTGTATAACATAAATGGTAGTATGTACAAGCCTCAGTTTTGTTTCTTCTTATGGGTTTTTCACTGTCCAGTTCTGAGTTATTCGAAGTTTCTACCTAATGTAGATACTAAAGAACCTTGTTTTCATATACTGGGCACTAAACTATGGGCTTCTGGAGTTAATAGTTTTGCTTTTGACTCTTTTTGCCATGAGGCTGAAGTTGGCTCTTTATGTGTGATTTTGAGTTCTTTATTTCAAGAACAACTTAAAAAAATAGTGTAAGGTTACCTTTTTCCAAAAACTTCTTCATAATGTGACTAAATAGTTATAAAAGTCATACTAGTAGTATTGGATGGAGGCATTTCAGTTTCTGAATGGTCAGTGAATGATATATGAAAAGGTGCAATTCAGTACTTTGGTGTAACAGCCAAAATGCATCTGGTCTTCTTTCAACTTTCTACCATTCAGAGAAATTGCTGGAGATACAGTAGGTGAGAATCAAACTTTTGAATTTTTCTGTGATGAAACTTAACTGGATATGTAATAAGTAAGAGGTGTGGGTCACCATTAAAGGTCTGACCTTTTTCATAGAAAATTTCAATAAATGTCATGGAAGAGATGTGGGGAAAATAAGGCTGTGTGCATGTGGGGGAGGGAGTTGTGTAGCGAGCTCATTCCATAGCACGGGCTCTTGTTTTTTGGGGCTCAGGCTGGCTCCTTGCTCTGGGTGTTCTGACTTGGTTCCTGTGGCTGCAACACCAGTCCAGTTTGGTAAGTCTGCTCTTCCGTAGATGGAGGCAGAGGACTAGATTTGATTGGTGTTATGACCTAGTCCACTGGGTCGCAATGCCAATCAAACTTGGCCCTCTGCCCCTCTATCTACACAGAGGTGGATGCGCCAAACCTGAGTTATGCTGCAACCACGTGGGTGAGGCTGCAGCACCCAGAGGGGAAAGGAGCTGCCAGTGTGGTGGTCACGGACTTTATTCAAATTCATAATTACCATGAACACTTTGACCTCTGCACCAAAATGGTAGCCTTAGTCACCATATTTGCATAGTTGACCTAATCTATTGCACTTGTTTACTTTAACTCTGAAACAGTAAGTTAAGTTGCTGTTTATATTTTAATTGAGCAATTGTCACTGTTGGTGCTGATCATTGGTGTTGCCTTCATTTAAGCATTCCTAAGGACTTGTGTATACAAGACCCTCATAGACTTCAAGGCCAGAAGGGACCATAGTGATCACCTAGTCTGACTTCCTGCATGTTGCCTCACCCACCCCTTCCTGTAATAGACCTGTAGCTTCTGGCTGAGTTATTGAAATCCTCAAACCATGATTTAAAGACTTCAAGTTACAGAGAATTCACCATTTACTCTAGTTTAAATGAGCAAGTGACCCATGTCTCCTGCTGCAGAGGAAGGTAAACTCCCCAAGGTCTATGCCAATCTGACTTGCGGGAAAATTCCTTTCTGACTCCAAATATGGTGATCAGTTGAACCCTGAGTGTGTTGGCAAGATCCACCAGCCAGGCTCCTGTAAAAGAATTCTCTGTAGTAACTCAAAGCCCTCCCCATCTAGTGCCCCATCTCTGACCACTGGGGATTTTTGCTATTAGTTGCAGATTGCCTACAATGGTAAGAGGCCTATCTCATCATACTATCTACTCCATAAACGTTTCAAGACTGAGCTTGATACAAGTTAGGTTTTTTGCCTCCACTGCTCCCATAGGAAGGTTATTCCAGAAATTCTCTGATGGTTAGAAACCTTCATCTAATTTCAAGCCTGCACTTGTTGATGGCTAGTTGATATCTATTTGTGCTTGTGTCAAATTAATATTGGTAGGCCAGAAATCTTGGTGCAAGTTTTATCTGGGTGTGTTAATGGGTTCTGAAATACTTGTCATCCTAATGCGATATGAATACTGTGGTGCTTGCCAGTCCATGCCAAGACCCATGGCCCTCACTGAACATTGACAAATACTTAGCTGGAAACCAGTCTGGCTCATCTGTGTTAGTTAGTTAGTGTGTTAGTTAGTTAGTTATATAAAAAAATACACACACGCCTTACTTATAACTATATTATTAGTTATAAGTAAGGCTGCAAGTCTGTCACAGAAGTCATGGATTCTGTGACCACTGTGACTTCTGCAGTGTCTGGTGCTGGCTCAGGGGCTGCCCCACTGGCATGGCCCCCTGCAGCTTCTAGGTGGTGGAGGGATGGGGGTCTCTGCTGCCTGTGCCTGCAGGCCTTGCCCCCGCAGCTCCCATTGGCTGCGGTTCCTGGCCAATAGGAGCTGCAGCTTGTGGCGGGAGCTGCGGAACCCCTGCTGCCTAGGAGCTGCATGGATGCGGAGCCAATAGGAAGCCCTTGCCAGCCCCACCAACCCTATCTTCCCCAGCACCAGCAGGGGTCCTGGGTGCTTCGTGGGGCCACAGGCAGTTGCCATGCTTGCTACCCCCTAACGCTGGCCCTGGCTTTTATATAAAGAAAAACAGTTGTTGTGGCACAGGTTTTTATAGCAGGGGGGGGGGGGGGGGGGGCTTGGAGAGAAAAAGACTGAGAACTCTGGTGTAAGGGACCATCTCTCACAAAGGCAGGCTTGCCTGAGTGGCAAGATAAACTAGAGTGCCCAAGGGTACAGTTTGTGACTCCAATTTAAGGCTGTTATAGTGCTTTAGGAGTTCACACTTGTTACTTGGTGAAATTTAATTATAGAACACACAACCAGTTTGGGGTTCACGTCCTGTTTCTTGACAGTCTGTCCTGAGGTTGGCACTCAGGGTCGTGAGACACTCCAGACAGCTTGACAAATACATCATCCTTCTTTCCAGATACAGAATAGATATTTGTTGAACACTCTTGCTTTCCTGCATCATTAATGCCACCACCTTAATTTACCAATGTGTTTATATTCTTGCTAGGATTTCTTTTGTTCTTAATAGATGTTAAAACTATGTCTGATTGTCCTTAGCCATGCTAGGGTACGTCTTCGCTACCCGCTGGATTGGCGGGTAGTAATCGATCTATCGGGGATTGATTTATTGCGCCTCGTCTAGAAGCGATAAATCGATCCCCAAACGCGCTCCCCATCGACTCCCCTCCCCCATGTAGACCAGCCCTTAGTCATGGATTTTTCCATATCTTTAGATTCCCTTATGAATTTTCTACACTTCATAACTTCTAATTTGTTGACTGCTATCTATTTCCCCTATTTTCCATATGTTGCTTTTTCTGTGTGTTTTTTTCCCCAATCAGTTTAGCTCATAATTTTCTTCAACTTTGGGAAATATCCTTTTGAAGCACCAAGTGTATATACTATTGGTCGGAACTGTCTTCTCTTTGCCCATATTCAGTGTAATCACGTTGTGGTCACTGAACAACCATAGTTGTCCAGTCCGATGCTTTATTCATCTTTATCCATCATAAAGAGGTACAAAATAGTTACCTCATGGTGTGTGCAATAATACTTGTGTTTATAAAACAACTTTTAGAAGCTAATGATTTATAACTGGCTGCATGAGACCTCCAACATACGTGTCCCAAATTGAAGACCCCTACCAGCATTTTCTTTCCACACATTATAGGCACTTCATTAAGAAGTACTGCATTTGGTTTTCTGGTTTCATTTGGTCATCTGTAAGAGATCCCCACCAGCACTTCATCTTGGCTTTAACACAGTGATACATACACATTCAAGATCCCATGGTTGAGTTACCAGTAACTCACAAGCTATTAAGTGTGTGACAGTAGATAAAACAGGATTGCATCAAAGAAACATCTGAATCTATTACCATATTTTCCTACCTGGATCAACCTGCAAGGTCCTGAGTTTTTGGCTGGTTTAGGTTTGATCAAAAAGGGTAACAATACCAAGTGCTGTTCAGCTCTACTCCCTTGTTATCAAGGAGGAATTAACTACTCGCATTTCAAATACTGATTCTGTGCAAAGACCCAAGGGTCCCAGCCACCTGGCCCTGATGAATGCACAAACAGACCTGTGTCACCTGACCTGTTCATGGGCCCACAGCCCAGTCACATCTTCTCACAAACAAAAGACAGGTCAAACATTGCCTCACCAAATCCCTCTAGCTCCAAGTACAAGATCCACAGCTTCACCCTGTGAAACTAGTTTGTCGCTCTTGCTGTGTTAAACAGTATGTGTGTGTGGTTTTTTTTTGGGGGGGGGGGGGGGGGGGCAAAGGTTGGTGATATGGGCCACACCTTTTCCCAAAGAGAGTTTCAGGTCAGGAAATGACAAGTCATTACTTCAGAACAAGCTAACTGTCCCAGGGATGGGTCAGTTGGGGTAACCTGAGGAGTATTTTGTCACTTATAGTCAGTCTAAACCTATTTGCCTATTCAAGTGCCATTTACAAAATAAGAGTGGTTTGTGGGGCCTGACTTATGGCAGCATCCTGCTCAGGAATAAAATTTTGGGACATGTCTCAGCTACTTCCGAAAAGTTTACTAGTCTCAGGGACATCGTACCAAAAAAGTGTTTTGTCACTTAGAGCTGTCAAAGCCCAGTTCCTTATTTGAATAAATATGAAATACATTATTAATCAAATACATTATGGGGAAACTTCTAAAAAATCGTGCATTGATTTCTTTTATTTTTTTTAAATTGTTCTTTGAATAAGAAACTGGAAATCAGAAATAATAAACTGGTAACATGAACAAGGAACAAAATTCAGCCTAGTTTTTTGCCAGTATTTTGCTTAAAAGCTTCCTTGTTTGATGTAGTGTTTTAAAATAAAGAGTAAAAATGACACTATTGTTAGGTAAAGCAGAAAGGGAGGAAAAATCTTTCAATTACTTACAACAAATCCCAATTTTTGCTTTCATTTTTCAGTGTTTTTCTATGTATTGTAATTACAACAGTGTGATGCAAGCTGATGTGATTTACCACCTTAAGAAAATGAACACGTTATAGAAGTAAATTATACCTTATAACCCTGGATTTCATACTCTTTTGCTGTAAGAGGGTGTGGTACTACTGTACATGCAGAATATATATTTTGATTCCTAGGTGTATACTGTTCAGTACTGGGAGATGCAAGATGGGGCATCTGAGGAGACCCAGTTTCTATTACTGAGCTGTTCCTGGGGTTAGGCAAGTAGGGTAGGAAACAATCTGCCCTGGAGGAAAATTCCTTCCCGACACCAAATATGGTGATCAGCTAAACCCTGAGCATGTGGGCAAGACTCACCAGCCAGACACCCAGGAAAGAATTCTCTGCTCCCATAGGAAGGTTATTCCAGAAATTCACTCTTCTGATGGTTAGAAATCTTCATCTAATTTCAAGTCTACACTTGTTGATAGCTAGTTGATATCTATTTGTGCTTGTGTCAAATTAATACTGGTAGGCCAGAATTCTTGGGGCAAGTTTTATCTGGGTCTGCTAATGGGTTCTGAAATACTTTGTCATCCTAATGCGATATGAATACTGTGGTGCTGGCAGACCAAGTGCCAGTCCATGCCAAGACCCGTGGCCCTCATTGAACATTGACAAATGCTTAGCTGGAAACCAGTCTGGCTCACCTATGTTAGTATTAACATATATGTATTAGTTAAGTAAGGCTGTGAGTCTGTCGCAGAAGTCATGGATTCCGTGACCACCGTGACTTCTGCAGCGGCTGGTGCTGGCTCAGGTGCTGCCCGGGCTGGGCAGCCCCAGGGCCAGCAGCAGCAGTTTGGGCATGTGAGAGGGGGCTGAGGGGCAGGAATTTGGGGAGTGTTGGGTGGCGCTTAATATAGTGGTTGGATGGATGAATGTTAAAACTATGCCTGGGCGTCTTATGATAGAGAAGTTGCTTTAAAATTTCAAGATGGAATCCATTTAAGAAATAAAATTTGAGACTTTTAAATAAGGTCTGTATTGTCATGCATACTATTTCTCTCCTATGTCATGGGTTTATTAGTCAAGGATTGTATTTTTCATAGAGTGCCTATAGCCTGGGACTAAGTATAGGTGTCTTATGTTCATTTATTAAATTTTAGATTTATTGTGTTTAAAAGTACAGAATCATTTTGAGGCACCTACAAAGTGAATTTGATAGGTGTTCTGGCAAATTTTCTTTGTTTATAGGTGACTTTTTTATGATACCTGAGTCTTGAAGATAAATTCCTAAATAAAATAGGAAAGGGAAAAGTTTGCAAATACATATATTGACTAATAGTACTGTGACAGGTTCGGTCACAGAGACCCCTTGCGACTGCCACTTGATGTGCTGAGACTACCTCTGAGCCTGTTTTTCCCTGCCAGCTTGGGATTTCAGAACCCTGCTTTGTTGAGCCAAACACGCTAGCCTCCTGCAAACGCAGACCAAGGTCTGACCCATGCCCCCAAAGCTGCAGACTTAACGGAAAATGGCTTAGTAAGTGCTCCTGTCTCTAGCACCCAGACACCCAGTTCCCAATGGGATCCAAACCCCAAATAAATCCGTTTTACTCTGTATAAAGCTTATACAGAGTAAACTCATTGTCCGACCTTTATAACACTGATAGAGAGATGTGCACAGCTGTTTGCTCCCCCAGAGGTGTGAAGTTTTGGAACAGCCTTCTGAGGGAAACAGTGGGGGCGAAAGACATCTCTGCCTTTAAGATTAAGCTTGATAAGTTTATGGAGGGGATGGTTTGATGGGATAAAGTGATTTTAGTCAATAGGTCAATAACGTGCCATCGCTAGTAATTAGTAACAATGGTCAATGATGGGATATTAAAAGTTACTACAGAGAACTTTTTCCAGAAGGTCTGGCTAGAGAATTTTGCCCGCATGCTTGGGGTTCAGCTGATCGCCATATTTGGGGTCAGGAAGGAATTTTCCTCCAGGGTAGATTGGCAGAGGCCCTGGAGGTTTTTCGCCTTCCTCCGCAGCATGGGGCAGGGGTCGCTTGCTGGAGGATTCTCAGCGATTTGAAGTCTTTAAATCATGATTTGGGGACTTCAACAGCTGAGTCAAGGGAGAGAATTCTTCCAGGAGTGGGTGGGTCAGCTTTTGTGGCCCGCATCATGCGGGAGGTCAGACTAGATGATCATAAT